>NW_005871135.1:4383023-4471364 GCF_000147115.1 Myotis lucifugus
CGGGGAGAGGGGCCCCGGCCACAGAGCGAGCAGAGGCTGCAGCAGGAGCAGGAGGAGAGCCGAGGCGCCCGCTCCGCCGCTGCGGGCCCGGCCCCAGCCCCCGCCCCCGGCCCGTGCGCGGCCCCGGCCTCCTTGGTTGCCGCCGCCGCTGCCTCGGAAGAAGGTCCCGACAAACTTAGAGAGGCCCCCGCCCCCTCCTCATCCTCCTCCTCTTTCTCCCCCTTCTGGTAGTCCTCCTCCTCATCATACTGCTCCTCCTCCTCCTCCTCCTCCTCCCCCTCCTCCAGCTGCGGCGTCGGCCGCCCTGCCGCTGGAGCCCCGCTCGGTTCAGGATGAGTCATGCGTGACCAATCCCCTCCCCGCCAAGGGAGAGCGAGACACACACAGCGAAGCAGCGACCCAGAGACACACACACACAGTCATATAGACACACAGAAACTCAGAGCTGCGGACAGAGTCTGAAACACGCGGACATACAAAGGCGCTAGCAGGCCCACAGCCACACAGCCCCCTCACACTGCCCCTCCCTCACAGGGCGCCCGCCGCCCTCAGGCACAGCTCCCCTCCCAGGGACACACCATGTAGTCACACCCGATGCTCTGTTGCTGCAGTCCCACGCCTGGTACCTCTGTGTGCATGCGGAGGCAAGTGACCGCCCTTCACCTCATTTACAGGAGTACAGGCATCCACTGCCCCCACACACCTGCACAGACACCTCGGCTCCATAACTGCCAGAGAGTGCACTCGCTCCTAACTACTGACCGGGATTTGGCCGGGTGGGGAAAGGGTTCTTGGAGGGGAGGTGTTCCCCTGAATTCTCCGGGGAGGGATTGCTTGGGACTTGTCCCTTCCCTTGGGGAGGTGCTGAGCCATCCAGCCTAATGCCCCTCTCGCCTTCTCTATGGTTCTGCTGATGGAGAGGAGGGAAAGGCAGGGGGGCCCGGGCATTGAGAGAGGACACACAGACACCGACTCTCAAAGACAGAACCTCACACAACGAACACCCTACAACATACACACACAGGTGAACACTCACAGCCTCAGCCCCCTTCTCCACACACAAACTGACCCCAGAGAGACACGTGTAAGTATACAGACTCTTCTAAAAACAAACGTGCACACTCAGACTTAGACCCAGCCCTATGGACGTGAGGACGCCGCACCTCGGTGCCATCACTCATACCGCTACCTCCTTAGTTACCCTCATTTACAAATGTAAACACCCCACACAAGTGTCCTTACACTTGTACACACATTCATACTCAGGGGAGCACAGACTCCCACAGTGCTTCAAACTCATGTAAAACCTCCTGTCCTCTACTCAGACACCCACAGACATGCACACACATCCCTACAGGTGGCGAAATAACCACTTACAGACAGAAACAGCGCCACACCTCCGCAGACACAGGATTCCCGTAGTCACAGTCTCAGTCATGCACACACACAGGCACTTCCTAAGGGACAAGGGCAGACAAGGGTATCTGCACAGCAACAACTCTGAAAGATACAAATATCTGTTCCTTTCCAGGCACCAAGGTACACAGAAACAGCCCCAACCCCAGCCGATGGCATCGCCCACACTCTGTACCCCTGCATTCCAGTCATTTATTGCTCTCAGACAGGAATTCAGAGTTAAAAGTTTCTCTCTAAACCCTAATCTTTTACACGAAAAGCACAATTGCAACGCAAAAGCTGGTGAGGTGTGTGCATTTACACACCTGTGTGCACACACATACACATGCACCCTCAAACATCCAAATAATCACAAACAACCTAGCCCCCCTCAGATAATCTATTTTGCACATAATAAGCCCAGTTACTGCTCCTGGATACTTTAATCTGTGACAGGCTTGGCATTTTATAATCATGGTTTCATTTTCTTTTAACAATAACCTTATGAGATAGTGTATCTTATTGTACTGATTTTACTGATGAAGAAACTGAGGCTCAGAGAGAGCACGTGATAGGTCCAAAATGGTGTCACATGGCTAATGGCCAGATCTAAGAACTCAACAGCAGATTCATCTGACATCAGAGCTTATACTAGAATTCCAGGCTGTATACATGACCATGTCCACTCTCTGCATATACACACACTCGGATGTGCACAATCACATTAAAAAAACAACAACAATATTTGTCAGAAGACCTGGATATGACTCCTGGCCTCACGACTTATGGGCTAAGCTTCTCTTCTCATCTGCAAAATGAGAATAATGATAGGATGACCTTTATCTCCTTCTCTTCCTCCCTTTCTGGGTGGCTGGGGAAAGCGGGAGGTCATTGAACATTATACAGACCTGCACGTCTGCCAGATGTGTGAGTGCAGAAGGACTCCAGGAAAGGAGAAGACCAGGAGGATGGTACTGGCTTTGCAAAACTCCTCAGGCAACAGGTGTGGAGGAGGCTTGAGCTAAAACTAGAGGCAGATGAACTTTGGGTGGATTCAGGGGAGAAAAGGAAGTATGAAAAGAGAGATGACTGCAAAGACCCAGGGGCTGGACAAACAAGCTGTGGCACTTCTATGAGAAGGAATGGGAAGCATTCACCCTCTGAATGGTAATAGTAATAACTACCGTTTGTGGATCATTTATTTATTTATTTTTAAATATATTTTAATTGATTTCAGAGAGGCAGGGAGAGGGAGAAAGAGATAGAAACATCAATGATGAGAGAGAATCATTGACCGGTTGCCTCCTGCATGCCCCACACTGGGGATAGAGCCCGCAACCCAGGCATGTGCCCTGACCAGGAATCGAACTGTGACCTCCTGGTTCATAGGTCAATGCTCAACCTCTGAGCCACGCTGGTCGGGCTGTCGAGCATTTACGTGACAAGTACTGTTTTATCTGCATTTCTCTTTCGGGAACCCTGAAGAATGTTATATTATTATACCTATTTTATAGTTAAGAAAACAAGCTTATAGGAGCTTCATTTCAAGCTCTAGCACTCGGACTCCAGAACCCAAAACGCTTACTTACTATTCAGTTTTGCTCCTAAATTCTGATTAGATGCTCAGAAAATCAAAACTGGAATAAGAGGCATTAAACTCAGCAGTGAAGCACAAGGACTCTGGATCCAGACTGCCATGGTGCCCATCTTGGCACTGCCCCTTATTACCGGGGTAACCCTGGATAAGTGATTCAGCCACTCTTCAGTCTCAGTTTTCTCGTCTGTAAAGTGGGGAATGATAACAGACTTCACTTCTTATGTTTGTGAAAATGAAGCAAATACTGCATGTAAAAAAAAATAAAAGGCTCAGAATCATCCCTGGCATGCCGAAAGCAACAAATAAATATTAGCTATCATTACAGTATGGACTAGCTGAGTTGTCCAGTTGTTATTCTACTGGATGCCATTTCAAATATCTTATGGAGGAAGGCAAGGCATAAATCAACCAAATGATCAAATATTATCCTGAGTAACTTGCCTGAGGAAGCTGCAGAACCATTATTGCAACCCAGGGCTTGCGTGACTTCAAAGAAGATAAAAATGAAATTACTTTGGAAGAGAAAACTCTCTTCCAACAACGCCTTGCTGTAGCAGGAAAGAGAGTCCAGACAGGAGTGCCCTTGGCAAAATCAGGATTAGCAAATGTAATACCTCCCATCAGGACATTTGACGTCTTCCTACAGGAGACTGGGCAAGTCTTTTCGCTTCTCTGAGCTTCCGTTTTCCTACATGCAAAATGGGGATAACAACACTTACCTCTCTGGATTGTGGTGACAATGAACCATCTATTAGAAACTAATATCTTTAAAGTGTTGCCTCTATTCCTGCAAAAGCACCTTCCGTTGTAAACTGTTATAAATAGCCTACATAGGCAATGTCATCAGCACCCTATGTGAACAATGTCACCTAATTCTCACCTCAATCCTTCTCCTGGTCCCTAAACAGGACGGGGTGGATTTTGCTACCCTCCTCCACCTGAGTCCAGGTCCTTGGTTTGGGTTTGAAAAGAGGCTTCATTAGTAACTGGGTAATTCTGTGGGATCGCCCCCAGCAGCGGTTCCGCCCTGCCGGGGAGTAATTCTAGGAAGGTAATGTGAGCTGGGGGAGGCTGGAGACCCTGCTTCACATTTATTTACTCTGACAGCTAAATTGGTGAGCAAGGGGGAAATCAGATGAAAGCCATTTTCAGAGTAAATACTAAATACAAAATTTAAACATTCAGGTTGTGACAAATGGGAAGGGGGCAGTGGGACATGGGCGGACACCCCTCCCCACTCAGGACCCTATCTTCACCTTGTCACCTTCCTGGGCATTTCCTGTTTGACTAGAGGAAAGAGCATGGAATGGGCTTAGCACTGCATGACCCTGGGCAAGAAATTTACCCCTCCTGGCCTCGGTGTCCTCTTCGCTAAAATGTGTGTGTGGCTTGAATCTGATGAGTGGGGAAGCGATGGAGGGAACTCTAGCCTTGGAGTCAGAGAGACCTGAGGTCAAACCCCAGCTCAGCCACATCCTGGCTGGGTGAACTTGGAAAAGTCACTTATCTGAACCCGAGTTTCCTAACCTTTGGGGATAAGATCAAGCACCGCGGAGGAGTAAATGAGATAGTCCATGTGAAAGGGCTTTTTGGACTTGAAAGTATATTGCAAATAGGAGCAGCTATCATCACCCAAAGTCCCCTTCCCATTCTGACGTTCACTGTGGAAATTCAGGTCAGCGGGCATTTATGAAGGACTTACTCTGAACCAGGCTCCAGGCTGGGCAGAGGAAATGTAGAGTGTGTCATCCTGGTCCCTGTCCATGAGGAGCGCAGTCTACAGGAGGGAAGAGAGCCAGCATTTGCAGCGCAGTGACACAGGTGCTGGAGGACGACGAGGAGGGGCATTTAACCTGGCTTACAGGTAGGTATCAGGAAAGGCGTCCTAGAGCAGATGACCTTTCAGTGAAGTCCTCGGGGATGAGTAAGTGTGAGGCAGGCCATGCCTGAGGAGAGTTGGCTCAGAAAGGCGAGTGGGTGCACAGTTAGTGGTGTTCTGTCTGGGGCAATGTCGGGAGATGAGACTCAGAGGTAGGTAGGAGCCAGACTGTGGAGGGCTGAGTGCTGAGTTGAGGAGTCTGGAGCCATCTTCAAAGCTCTGGGTGTATGAGCCAACAGTTCAAGGAAGCAGCCTTCTGTCTCTGCAGAGACAGCATGGCATGATGGTGCTTAGGGATCCTGGTCTGGAGGCAGGTGCCTGCCTGAGTTGATGACTGACTTTATTATACACTGCTTGTGGGACCTAAGGTGAGTGACAAACTCTACGAGCCTTAGTTTCCTCAACCACAAGTAGTCATCAACAGAGAACCCATTCACAAATGCTGTGATGATTCTAAGAGACCAAGGCACATCTCTAAGCTAAAACCTTGGAACTGGCCTGGCATCCAGTAAGCACTCAAGTCACTCAGTGCCATTGTCATCTGTAAGAAGAGAGTGTAAAAAAGGCACAGGAGACAGTAGCTAAGGGGGGAGTCCTTTATGGGGCTAAATATTCCTTCCTCAGAGAATTCTGCCCTGACCACGCTATTTGAAGTAAGTCCCTCATATTAATCTTTTCCCAGCAGAGTGTAGAAAAGGCTTAAAAATAGGCTAGATTAGAATAACCTTGTATAGCATGATAAGGAATTTCAACTTCAAAATATAAATGATGAGGGGCCATCCAAGGCTCTTAAGCATGAAGATGATATGGTCAAATTGGGGGTTTGGAAAGATGGCCTAAGCCGTCGACCAGTCCTTCATTGAGTCCTGAAGATATTGCAATAACCTCGGAGAGAGCGGATGAGGCAGCTGCAGAGACAAGAATGGAAAGAGGAATATAATGAAAACTTAATTATTGTATATTACTTTATTGTTATATATGGTCATATATTAAATACATTTATAGCTCTATATATATATATATATATATATATATATATATATCCTATAATACAACAACCTCCTAAATAATCTTTGCATATTAAATGAAGTTCTACTTAATATAGAATCATATATGGTATATAACACTAATACATATATTATGTACAATATATGTAATATATGATTCTATATAACAACACCTATAATGTTAATATATAAAGTTCATCATTTAGGAGACTGGGTGTGGGCGTGGGGGAGCAGAAAATGTCAAAGATAACTCCAGGTTTCTAATTTATTTTTCTCCATATGTTGTCCCCAAAGACACAGAACACAGTAGCAGTTGGGGAGGGGCTCAAGGGGGAATAATGAGCTCAGTTTGGGTTCAAGGTACCTGGGTAATACTCAGGTGGAGGTGCCCAGGGGTGAACTGGATATTCAGGTCTGTAGCTCAAAAGAGAGGCTGGAGCCCTAGCTGATTCGGCTCAGTGAATAGAGCGTTGGCCTGCAGACTGAAGAGTACCAGGTTCGATTCTGGTCAAGGGCACATGTCTGGGTTGCAGGCTCGATCCCCAATAGGAGGCAGCTGATCAATGATTCTCTCTCATCATTGATGTTTTTCTCTCTCCCTGTCCCTTCCCCTCTGAAATCAATAAAAAATATATATTTTAAAGAAGAGAGGCTGGAGCTGAGACAGGAACTGCAGAGACCTCAGTGGAGGGATGGCTGGTGAAGCCATGGGAGCTGGGATTTGACAGCATGCAGGACTAACTCCGCGTACAGAAGAGGGTTGACTCGTTTGCTTTCTGATTTCACGGGAAAGCAACTTGTCCCTGAGGCTCATCTCATTTTCAGTAGAAAACATTTTTAAATGATAAAGCATATATGTAGTGATAAGCACTAAACCAGAATCAGGTATTTAAGACGCAGAAAGGTTATTAACTGCGTGGGGGGACTGAGGATGATGGGAAGATGTCTGTTAGATACACAGAGGTGTGCAGAAGGGACTTCCAGGTAGAAGGAGTGTCTTGCACAGGGACATAGGGAGCTGGGAGATTGCATCGTTTGGGTAGACGAGCACTTTCCTGTGGTTAGGGGAGAATACATATTTGGGCAGATTATAGAAGTCCTCAGCCCCCTGGCTTATCCTGTGTCTAAGTATTCGGAAGTGTCTTAGCTCCTCTCCTGATTAGTTCACTTACTTCCCTGGGTTTTGTTCTTCCTCTAGCACTTTTCTTTTTTTCTTTTTTTTTTTTTTTAATATATTTTATTGATTTTTTACAGAGAGGAAGGGAGAGAGATAGAGAGTCAGAAACATCGAAGAGAGAGAAACATCGATCAGCCGCCTCCTGCACATCTCCTACTGGGGATGTGCCCGCAACCCAGGTACATGCCCTTGACCGGAATCGAACCCGGCTTAGCTCCTCTCCTGATTAGTTCACTTACTTCCCTGGGTTTTGTTCTTCCTCTAGCACTTTTCTTAACCCTTTTGCCTGGCTTGTGCTTCAACATCCTTCGGTGCTCAGCTCAGGTGTTGTTGCCTCTGGGAAATCATGTATATATGGCCTCACCTCCGTTTCTGGCTTGGTTAGGTGCCCATCTTCTGTGCTCTTGCAGCTCCTGAATCTTCCCTTTATCCTGCCCCTGGCACAGGGACCACACCTCAGCATCCTCCACCCTGCACCCTCCACCTCTGGCACATGGCAGATGCTCAGTGCATGTTTGAGGAATCAGTCACTTTCCTTTGGATGAGGTACCTATCAGAAAGCTTGTCAATGGGGAGAGGCCAGAAGAGGAAAACTTACTTGGTTTTATTTTTAAGGCTAAATTTTCAATTCTATTTCTAGCTTAGAAAGGTCATAGGACATAGCAAAAATAAAATGGCATTCTATATAATCAGTAATCCTAGCCAAGTAAGACTGAATGCACAGGAAGGAAGGTACAGCACCATGTTCTGGGATAAATTCTGACAGACCTGTTTTTGTTTTTTTTTTGGTTTTTTAAACCTAGGATTCAAGTCTCTCTCCAGAGACCACTAAGGAGAGCCTGTCTGAGAATGAAACCGACCCAGAGGAAAACACAATCAAGAGATAGACAGATTCCTGACCATATCATTTGAACACCTGGACTTTTCAGTTACATGAGCCAATAAGTTTCTTACCATAAGGAAGTTGGAGTAGGGTTTTTGTCACTTGAACGAAGTCTTGACTAATCTGTTCACACAGCTGGGGCTAGAAGTCAAACTCAGGCACCTCTGACACCAAAGCTCTTTGGGTCTTAGTTCCTCATACAGATGATGGGATTTAGTCTGCACTTGCATAGTGTTTTCCAGTACAGTGATGCTTCTAGGCTTGGATAGCCAGCTCTCTATTTCAAAAGACGTATAAGGGATCAGAAAGGTGATGAGGAACTGACAGTGCTCACTGCACACCATTCCTTCACCTGTGTTGATTTGATTCTGTGCCATTAACACCAGAACCTTCAATACCACAAAAATTTAGAAAGACATTTCCACTAATAAAATATAGTTCAGGGAAGGGCTCAGCAAACTTTTTCTGTAAAGGGCCAGATGGCACATATTTTAGGCTTTGTGAGCCATAGTCTTTGTTGCGCTACTCAACTCTTACTGCAGTGGGAAAATTGCCATAGAAAATACACAAATGATGGACATGGCTGTGCTCCAACACAATTTATTTATGGACACTGAAATTTGAAGTTCATGTAATTCTCATGTGTCATAATATAGTATTCTTGACTCTTTCCTCAATCATTTAATGTAAAAGCCATAACCTTGTGGGTTATACAAAGAGGGCGCAGGCGTTTGCTGACCCAATGACCCCAAGACTAGGTAGGTGTTTGCAGGCCTGGGTTCTAATGCTTGCCCATGAACTATGTGATCCTGGCCAACTCACTTTCTCTCTGGGTTTCTTCTTTCCATCTGGACAATGAGATTACATGGGATAGCCTTCCAAGGCCCTTCAGCTCTCAAGTAGCATGATTCTGACTTTTCATCAACAAATATTTGAGCAGCTATTACATACCAGGCATTGTTTTAAATGTTGGGGATATATGCCTGGCTGGTGTTGTTCAGTGGTTGAGCATCGACCCATGAACCAGGTCATGGTTTGAATTCCGGTCAGGGCACAGGCCGGGGTTGCAGGCTCCATCCCCACTGTGGGGCGTGGAGGAGGCTGCCAATTGATGATTTTCATCATTGATGTTTCTATCTCTCCCTCTCTCTGAAATAAATAAAAACATATAAAAATATTTTTTAAAATGTTGGGGATATACTAGTAACAGTGAATAAAAGTTCCTGCTAACATGGAATTTACATTTTAATGAAAAAAATTTAGGGTGGGAGCTTGGGTGAAAAAGGTGAAGGGAGTAAGAAGCACAATTGGTAGTTACAAAGTAGCCACGAGGATGTCAAGCACAGCCTAGGAAATATAGTCAGTAATACTGTAATGACTATGTATGGTGCCATGTGGGTACTTACTTTAGGGGGATCACTTCTTAAATTATATGTCTACTATGCTATATACCTAAAATTAATAAAAATAATATTAAATGTCAACTGCAATGGAAAAAATGGGGTAATGGTAAGTATTATTCAGAAAATAAAGAAGGGAAAAAGGATTGGGGAGTAACAGGGCTGTGAGTTAAGAAAGGGAGGTCAGGTGGCCTCTTGATCATATTTGCACAGACACATTGACAAATGAGCAGTGGGCTCTAAGGAACAGCTAATGTGAAGGCCTTGTGATAGGAACTCCAACAAGGCCAATGGGACTGGAGCACAGTGCACAAGGGGAATAGCAGAGGGCTCCATGGTCAGACAGGCCATTTAGGCCTTGTAGGTCTTTGGAGTTGATTCCAGGTGTGATGGAAAGCCATCGAGAAGGGAATGACATGCTCAGATTTTAAAGGATTGCTTTGGCTAATGTGTAGAAAACTGACTCAGAAGTGGTACTGGTGGAGGCAGGATGATAGGAAGGTACTGCAATGATCCAGGTGAGAGATGACAATGGCTTGATGGAGAATGGTAGCGTTGGAGATGGGGACAAGTGGTTGGATTCAAGACGTATTTTGAAGGTAGAGTTTACAGGACTAGATAGAAGCAGGAGAGAAAAAGAAAAATCAAGAATAAAAATGATGGGAGAAGTCCTATTTTAGGAACATGATTACATACTAGTAGTTGACAGTTAATTTATGAGCAAGAATTGATCCTGTTCTTTTACATAGTAATATTACAAATGAGATATATTTGCCGACTCAAGAATTAACTATACCTACCTTAATAGCAAACAACAGGGCTCTAAGATATTTGGTTTTAAAAAACTTTAGCTGTTGATTTTTGACATGATTTGAAAAATCTTTCATTATGTGATCCTCTGCCCCAAAACGGACATGCCAATTACAGAAAATCAACTGGTTAGGGTTACATTTTACACTTGATAAAATAGGAGCCGAGATTAAGATAGTTCACATTTCGTCTAAATATTTCCCTCAATTATTCACTCTTATAGAAATCAAAATTGTAAGTGATGCGATTTTAGCAAAACAGTAAGCCAACAAATAATTTGAAGTACAGATAGCACTTGTATTTTACAAACCTTTCACTAAACTGCTTCCAGCACATTTATGACACACACATTTCTTCTTTTGAAACTTCTACTTTGAAAAAGGGATTAGCCACAGTATGATGCTTTCAGGGACTTCCAATAACGATTTCTTTTTAAATGCATTTGCAGTGAGAACAGCTAGTCTTCTTTCTCATGTCTAACAACAGAATTAGGCAAGTGTAAAGGTGGAGAGAACTGTCTCTGAGGGCGCCTCTGGCCAGCCTTCTGCAGAGAAGGCTCTTAGATACAGCAACCCCCACCCAACCCCTACCTCTCCCTGACACACTGGCCCGAGTTCTGAGGCAAAACAAGCCTACCAGAGAGCTGCAGTCTTTATTCCAGAAAACAGATGAGATGACACAACTGCACAGACACTGTCTTCCATTTATTCACAGAGGAGTAAGAATTGGTACAAATAATAAACATTGCTTTAAATACAAATAAATAATTCTGGTTTCTAAAGGAAACAGCTCTAGATAATTCAAAGTCAAGTATTTTCTAAGTTCCTATTAAAAATAGAAGACTATTTTGCATTAAGTGAGTTCTACATCACAACCCTTTGAGGACTTAAGGATAAAATAGTGAATTCTATACTCTAAGAAGTCACCAGAAAACTGGGAGATGATTTTCCCATCTCTGTAAACTATCCCCCAAATGGAAGGAGAGTTACGTGCATCATAGACAGAGCTAATGAATGCAGAAAGTATTTAATACCTAAAGATATCTAGATTTACCTTGGGAAAGGTGGTAAGAACTTCCCTGAACCAGCTCTGTGAATTCTGAAACCCCACTATGCTGACGATTTGGTTTAAGTGTCTTAAGTTCACTTATGCTCATAGGAAGACTTAAGTTCCTATAGTGAAAGTTTCCTCTCGCTATGAATGACAATGGTAAAAAGTCTGTAATCACTAAGAATGGCACCCTAAGGTGAAATAATGATTTATCTGGTGAAGAGACAACGGTGCTGCCCAATGACACAGTCTGTCCACCTGGCACCAGGATGACCACACCACTGAGAAAAACACACTACCTAACCACACTACCAAATAAACATGATTTATTTTTCTCTCCCTATTGTTCTAAGTCATGCAGTCTTTCAAGCCTTTAAAAACCACATAAAACATGAGGTCATTACCATCTTGGTGCCAGAGTAGTGCCTGCTCCACTGTGTCCACTGCATGTCCCCACCTCACCCCACACAGGCAATCCAATTTCTTCTACTAGACCCCTAGGCAATTATTAATAAATAATGTTTGATAGAGATCAATATAGAAACATTCAGGTTTTCAAATAAATTTTGTTTTCTATTTAGATTGATCATGATACAATTCCAAATAGAACATTCTCATGCCATAAAAACAATCTCATGCAATAAGTGCATTTTAAAAGCCCCATGTTAATAACCAGATTTGTATTATAGAAGGCAGGATTATTTAGATTAAAAAAATGATGATCACTATAGAATAAAAGCTGGATTTCCAAAGAGAACTTCTGTTGTGGTACAATATGCTAAATTTGATTCTATAGTTTTGTTGATGCAAACAATTTTAAGATATATGGCATATTTTGCTAATTGGGATTTTGAAACAAAAAGCATAATTCTTAAGCAGATTACCACAACATTTGCTCAAAGAACCAGCTCCCTTTTGCCAAGAACTTTTCCTTTTTAGTCCACTTGGAGGGATTTCCATAGTAAATTCTAGAACAACAATTCTCAACATGATTCAAAATCTCCCAATTCCCTCCCTGTCTCTTTTATGTTGTAAAGACACTTGAGCCCAGAAAAATGCCCTATTTTTTTTTAAGACAGACGATAATAAATTTAGTTTCCTGATTTAAATAATAACATTTTTTGTTTGCCTTTCTCTCTGGCACACTATATAGTGTTTCTGGAGTTACAAATCCAAACAAACCAGCCAACTAGAGCATCCCAGTGTTCAAATCACAATTTTGGAAAGAATCCTATTTATTCTGGATGATGCTCAATTCCACACATACTTCAGGGTAGAAACATCCATAGGAACAGCCAAAAATGTCATTTTACCAAACTCTAACATGGGATTATGCTCTGCTGGGGAGTACCAGTCACATCTACAAAGTACAAAGGCAGAGGGTTTCAGGTATGGAGACCAATTTGCTTTTGCTGCTACAGTGATTCATAACCATCATCTTCGAGATTTCCATGCTGTTCTAGAATAAGGAGTAGTCCTTTTTTTATCTGGTGGCTTAAAGTAGGAATAAACAGGCGCTGCTGGGTACTCGGCATCGGGATTTTCTGCCATCATTTTCAGCTTTGCTTCAATGGCTTTTATCTTTGCAGTGACGCTGGAAAAAGGACAGCAGAGGATCAGAATGGGCTTGGGTACATTCAGAAAATACTGTGTATTTCATCTTCCTTGTACTTCTCATTCATGTTGTAGAAGCAACAATACTCAAATAGGAACATTCAAACACACAAAGAATAACCAATGCTCTCATTTCAGGAACGAGATCTGAACCACCTGTTAAGTTTTTACTTTAAACCCAGACACTGTTAGGAGTACTTTGCATATTGTCACATTTAGTCCAAAGGTACAAACACTGTGTCTTGGCAGCTAGTAGGCACTCAGAAATAATTCATGTTGGAATTGAAAGCAGGGTCTGGAAGAGATACTTGAATACCCATGTTTATAACAGCATTATTCAAAATAGGATACAAAAGTAACCCAAGTATCCATTGATGGATGAACGGATAAGCAAAATATGATTCATAATACATTTAAAAATATTGTTCAGCCTTAAAAAGGAAATTCTGACATATGCTAAAACATGGATGAATCTTGAGGACTTATGCTAAATGAAATAAGCCAGACACAACAAGATAAATGCTGTATGATTCTAGTTAATATGAGATACTTAGTAAACATTATAGAGACAGAAAGTAGAATGGTGGTTGCCAGGGGTTGTTTAATGGGTATAGAGTTTCAATTTTACAAGATGAAAAGAATTATGGAGGTGGATGGTAGTGATGGTTGCACAATAATATAAATGTATTTAAACACTACTAAACTGTACACTTAAAATTTGAAAAAAAATAATTCATTTATAATTGAAAGCAACATTGTAAGGTAGGTTATAGCCTTATTTTTGTACAGAAAGGTTAACTTACTCAATGTTAGACATAGCCAGTAAGTGGTATTGGTTGAGATTTGACTCCAAAGTCCATTCTAGTAACTATTACATTGTATCACCTTTTGAATCACTTAATAATAATGGCAAAAAAATCCTGGAAATTCTATGAAGTTTCTTTTTAATGAGAAATGTTTGTTTATAAAGGCTATCAATTACAAAGTGCTTATAATGAGCCAGGCATTGTGCCCACATTTTATAGATAAAGAATCAAGTGCAGAAAGGTAGTGATTTGCCCAGGTTCACACAGCTAACAAATTACAGAGTCGAGATTCAAGCCCAATTTGTTTATCAAAGTCCTTGCTTTTCCCCTCCATCAGGCTGGGAGCTGAGCAGCCCCATATTAGAGAGAAGAGGTGAAGGGGACATTGTGGAAGTTGTAAGGAAGTCCATTCTGATCAAGGTCATGGCAATCCTTGGACCAGAATGCACTCAGGCAGTGATGTGTTTTAGCTCTGGCTCCCTTTATTTTCCATTCTTGCTGCTGTTCATGGTAACAGTCAGGGAGAGAAGCGTAGAAGGAAATGTACACATGGCCTTTTAGATGTCCTCAAAGGTGTGCACTGCTGCACACGCTCACACTTCACATGAGCAATGTGAATGAAAAATGTTATATTACCAAGATGCATTCTGCCTCCGCTGTCATTAGTGGGACAGTGGGACAGTGGGACATTGATGTTGTATGAGTCACATGGAAACAACCTTCTCTGATTAGGTAAAGATGTTAATACAGTGGTTCTCAACCTGTGGGTCGCGACCCCTTTGGCAGTTGAACGACCCCTGTGACCCTTTCAGAGGGGTCGCCTAAGACCATCCTGCATATCAGATATTTACATTATGATTCATAACAGTAGCAACATTACAGTTATGAAGTAGCAACGAAAATAATTTTATGGTTGGGTCACAACATGAGGAACTGTATTTAAAGGGCCAGAAGGTTGAGATCCACTGTGTTAATAGAAAGATGTAAGCTGAGGTTCTCTGGGTTAAAAAAATGAAAGGAAAACACTAGGTTATCTATTAAAAAGTGAAAACACTGAAAATAAGAAACTAAAGACATGTTCACTGTAATATGAAGATCACCCAGCAAAAAAGGAGAAATCCTTTTCCTACAGGGTTAGATTTATATACCAATGGCTGGTATGTGGTAGGTATACCCAGCTTTTTTTGAATGAATTCTATCTATAGGGGGGATGGAAGAGAGGAAATGTACACATTCTGGAGTTTAACTAAACACATTCTCTGAACATGTCAAACGTTAGTATATTCTATTCTAGATTTAGAGTCTGAAGAGTTACTAGAGCATGGATGAAGGTTTGGAATGAAGAAATGGCTCAAGCTCTTGAGTAACTGTGTTTTTCTATAGTACACCATCTTACCTTAGGTTAGATTGCGTGGGCTCAGTGCTAGAGGATGGCTCAAGGCTGATTGGAAGGATCTTATCATTCTTGTTATGATCATATCTCTAGAAGTAAGAAAAACAGAAATTACTTCCTGTGCAAAAACCAGCCCTTTCACTGCAGGGCATGGGTCTATATACTTCAACCCCACCAGAATATCATCAGCACATTTCTAGACAATTTTAGGACAGCTTTACATTTAAAATTAATGCAAAACTCCACACAATTTTGGCTTAAAGCTATACATTTAGAAAAGAAGTTTAGAAGAAGCCTCCCACCAGCCATTAGTTCTCCTTATCTGGTAGGGAAAGAATTTCTAGTTTCAAATTCACGGGTGGCACAGGTACACGGCAGGATTGCCCTTACATTCTTATTTTAATGGTCACATATCACCTTTTACCATATTTATTTTACTTCATCCAAAACACTTTAAAATTTTGCTAGATTTTTGCCAAGTACCAAGCATAACATTCAACTCTTAACAGGCCTGAGTGGAGAAGAAAAATAGTAATAGCTTCCAGCCACTGATACAGAAAACATTCTCCAGGAAAAGAACAGTTTAATCTGATGTGAGATAACTATATACTTCTTGTAAAAAGTAAAAATAATATGACAGAGCAACCAGGATCCTCTGGTCAAAAGACCTGCAGGAGAAGGGAAGTACGAGGCACAGAGAGTCTCAAATGAAAGGAGGAATGAAGAACGGTTTCTCTTGCCTTTTCAGTGAGATGCAGAATGAGAAAATGACAGCCAGTCTGGCAAATGAGTCTGGATTTTCTTTTGAGTAAAAAAGTCTTTGGTAATTTTCCTCATTTCTATTTTCCAGGTAGTGAGCCCTGGAAGCTGAGAAGACTCTGTGGCTGACCACCTGAAACGCAGGATCCAAAGTGTCTGAGCTCTGTTTTCCAGCTTGGACACTGAGCTCAAATGTTTAATTTCTGACTCTTCCAGGAAGCCTGTTGGGTGGAGTCTCTGATCAAAAACCCATGCTCATATAGCTAAAGACTGAAGCTCCAGTTTTAATGACCACAAATCTTTTTGCAGGTCTCCCAACCCCACTGCAGAAGAAAGAGAATCAACTCCTGGGGTTACTCCAGTCCCTGTACTTCACCACCTCTTTCAGTTTCCCCAGCCAGGACAGAAAGCCATTCATTTTTAAAAATGGTCATAGCTTTTCCAGTGCGCTCTCCCAAGAGACCTCCTGCAAGACGAATAAGGCAGTGTGCCACTTCTCAGGCCTTGAAGACAATACAGACCCTGCAAAGTACCAAAAATAACTCTCGAAATATCTGGTGTAATGAGATGCCAGTGTTTTAAGCACTCATGCAAACTACCCACTTCTCAAGCATTTAGAATAAACATATTCAAACTCTTCACAGACTTGAGAGGCTGGGGAGAATCTAATAATGCCTAAAGCAACTAATTTTAAAAATAAATACATTTTTTTTCCTCCAAAGAACCACCCCACCAAAAAAAATGATAGAGGTCTGAGTATACACATCAGCCACATGGAAAAATCAATCAAAAACAGAATCTGTGGGTATGTGGAGAGAAACAATGAAGGAACTTAATCCCTCTTGAGATGCTTCTCAAAAGAAAAATCTGGCAACACACATGGTAAATACAAGTAGGAGACCAGAGTATGGCTGTTCCAGATGTGAAGAGACTGGGATGCAAATGGGTAAGTGGACAATTGTCTTTCGGAAGACTCATTAGGATGAGCTGAAGCTGCCTTTCCAGCGTCTCACACTTACCTTGACTTGAGCATGGGCCCATCGCACCACCAGCTTCTTAGACAGAGCCAGCTTGCCATTGAGACACTGGATGGCTTGTTCTGCTTCCTGTCCAGGAAAGGGCCTACAGTTAGTCAACAAGTCAAATGGCCGACAAGCTACATGTATTCACAAGGGCCTCGTTAGCTTTGATGGCTGAATTTCTAACCACACCACTTTTGGTAAACAATTGGCAAAAAGTTTACAAAGAAAAAAAGCAAATAATAAAAAGGGTATGAATTTTTTAGTCAAACAAAAATTTAAGTGGCTCTGTCACTTACTGGCAGTTTAGTGTTTGGCAGGTCACTTATAAATCATCTCTCTGAATATTAGCTTTTTCACCTGTAAAATATGGAGGATACTTACTCCTCGATGGTTGTGTGAGGAGTAAAAGAGTACATGGAAAGCATGGAGTGTGTGGGAAGCACTCAACCAACATTAGCTGATAGTATTGTTATTAGGTGATACCTTCCTACCTACTTCTGTTAGTCAGGGTAGCACTTACTGTGTCAAGAACTAGTACTCCCCCCAGGAACCCTGGAACTGTATCCTGGACTAGGGCTCATACTCCCTGGATCCTAAGTGAGAAACAGTAATGGCCTCAGAGGACATGGGAGTGAAGAAAACTAAGCCGGAAAAAGCAAGAGTAAGTCAAAGAGACTGTGAGCAAGGTATCTGTGAGTCAATCTATGCACCTGGCTTTCCAAACCAGAAGTCCCCTGACCTTTTCCCTATCAGACACAGGAGCAACCAGGCTGAAAGGAATTCCTGAAGCTGGATAACAGGCACTCTAGGACATTCCCAGGAAGCCTGGCTGTACTTTTCCATCCTGCTGAGCCTTCTCTGCTCTGTGTGTATCCACAAGGCATTCGGCCAAGAGGAACCATGTTCACTGGGGGTGAAGAAGCCCTTAAGGAACAAAGAAAAGAAACGGGGACAGTCTATTTGTGACCTCAGGCATTCCAGTCTGGTTTTACTGGTGGTTGCTTTATTCCTCTGGAGCTTACCAGTATGACCTTCAACAAATACTTATTGAGTACTCACTATGTGTCAGATATTAGATAGGCACTGGCTTCCTTGCCTCACTACAGCACGTAAAGTTAAAGGGATGAATAAGAGAGACATTTTATTCTCCTTTTAAGTTTCATTTAGTCAATTAGAATTTATATGGCACTCTCTATTAATTCTGAGCATCAACACTAATAAGATGCCAGCAGTGACAAATGCTTCAAGAAATAATTTCCTATCTCTATACCTTGTTTCAAAGTTCTTGCAGTCAACATTACTGTTAAATGTCAACTATGTTTTCCTATGCACCTTCATCTAGTCTCTCAACTTCCTATAAGGTAAGAAGGGTGTAGGTTTTTAATCCCCATTTTTAGATGAAAACTGAGGCCAAAGAGGTTAAGAGACTTGTCCAAAGTTAATAAATAAAAGAGCCAGAATAGAAGGTAGGCTTTGTGACTTCTAGTCCAGCAAGACCACAGATTTTAGTTGTCTGTAAGAATCGTCATCACGCTCTATCATTGAGGAAAAATAAAGTATTTACAAATGCCAACCATATCAGGCATTCTTTCAGTTTCCCCCAAACTTGAACAATTACAGCAGCAATGTATCACTTATTGCCTATCACAGCTGCAAAAAAAAAATCCCCAGTACGGGGCAGGACAATGACATCTCAGCATACACTGACACATCGTTTCTTGACAACAATCTGGCAGTTGTATTATGAAAAATATGCATGGCCTTTGTTGATGCCACTCCATTTTCCTGAGTGCAGTAGATATGCATGGTTAGAGCTGCAAACGTATTCACTACTGCACTGTTTACACTTGTGAATCACTAGGGAGAACCTAAATAGCTAACAGTTAGTCAAATACCATATGTTCATATAATGAAATATTATGCGGTCATCAAACATCCTGTTGATTAGCTTTTAAACTGAGGTCTGCTACATGTAATAAAATGTATAAATATTAAAGATACAGATCAATGAATTTTTACATATTTATATCTATACCAGTGAAACCACAATATTATGATACAGAATGTTTTCTTGCTGTGTATTAGGTGACAGAAAAAAAATTTAGTATACTTTGAGTGCCAAACAGGATCATATGATCCTATTCATGTATTATAAGCCATATATGCGTGTATGTATAAAGTCTTCCAGGGTTGTTGTTTTGTTTGTGGGAATGTGAAGAAAGAAGAAGAAACTAAGAGACACATAACTAAAAATTAACTGATTATTTCTGGATATCTGGCTGATAAATTAAGCCACGTACCTACTGAGTATATTTTCATCTATAATAAACATGCTTTACTTTTATAATAAGAAAAACATCCAAATACAATTATTAATAAAACAATAACTAGACAATGTTCTCACATAAAACTAATAAAGTTACAGAGAGTACTGAGCAGTGTCTCTATATTTAATAACATTCAAATTCAAGTTCTTTATCAATGCGTATCCATCCCAAGGACAAAATTTTAATACAAGATACATGTATATATCATGATTGAGGCTGTATGTTTTCTTCCTTTAGATATATATTCAAATTTGTATGCATTTATTTGGAGACATTCAGAAGAAGGGTAAATTTTTAAGAAATTGAAAGAAAAAACCGTTTGTGGGTGGCTCACCACAGACAGGGAGGGCTTTTGAACCACAGGGCAAAACTACTGAAAGAGGAGGAGGCTTTGTTGGTCAGCCACTAAAGGAAAAAACAAAGCAGACGAGGGAAGAGGATGTCCATTTGCTTCATGTGGGCATCCCAAAGCATTTGGTCAGAAAAGTAGGTCAGCCACCTTTGTCCGAAAGCCTAGGGAGGGTAAATTTTGGAAGCTATTCACTAATACTTTCGTTTACCAAGGACCTCCTTTAAGACTCAGAGCAAGGCACACAGGCATGAATCAGACTTGGCTCCTGCCCGCAAGGAACTGCCATTCTAGCAGTTAAGAGACATGCACAAATACTTATGGGAGAGTCTAAGTACCGTGAAAGGGGAAGCAGTCCAATTACCTGCTTGGTTTCAAAGTTAACGAAACAGTACCCTCTGGGCTGTCCCTCCAAAGCACCTGACTTGTGGAAAAGGAAGTCGAACTGCTTTACCGTGCCAAACTTCTGGAGGAGCTTCAGGAGGTGGTATCTGTGGGGAAAGCACAGTCCATGAGTACGCTCAGGGAATCTGTTGGCCAGTGAGCCTGAGTATGAGATAAAAGCAGGAGATAATTTACTCCAGGGATAACATCTCACGCCCTCGCCCCCTGCCTTCCTCCAAACTGCTCTGTTAGTCTATTTGGCAAACAGAGTTGTTTGCCTCTATTTGGAATGGGAACGAGAATTGTCATGGCTATGCGTCTGTCCAGCACAAAACTACCAAACAAAAAACCACACCTAACAAACAGCTGTCTGGCCCACAAGCACATTTGTTTTTCTTTTGGAGAAAAGCTCAAAAATAGTGTCGATTTATTTATTTTTAACTTCTTGGCAATGAAATAATATTTGTGAATAACTACAACTCCATCAGAAACACACACACTCCAAAACACACACACTCACACTCCAAAAGTCAAAAATAAAGTAACACATACACAATCACACAAATAAGTAATCCAGAAAGACTTCCCTATTAGATTGCAGCATTAACCCCACACTGCGCTTGTGAGAAACTGCCCCAAACCAAGCCACAGCTAGTGGCACTTCCATTATTAAGTGCTTGAGTTTCAATCTCTGATGTGACTGAACGCCAGGACAATGTGGAACCACAATGTGACTGAAGCTGGTCTCACACACGACAGGGAACCTGGCCAGTTCCATCCAGCTGTGGGTAACTAACAAAGCCTGTTTCTTAACACAGTTTAGACTCTGGAGCATGGTTGAATAAAACATATAGCTGGCCAGGGAAGAAATTTATTCCAAGCTTTTGCTTGCCACTCTGCCCTTCACCCTCTTCTTGGATCCCTTTCTCTAAAACTTATTTGGTTTCTATAGAGCTTTTAAGTTATTCAAACAGATGTGGCCTTAACAGGTTGCTGTGGCCAATCTCAATTCCGACTTCCTGTCATCTGATGCAAGGGTGAGACAAACCAACAGCTCTCCCGTTTCCTTTTCCTTTGGCCTTCCTCCTGGCATCCTCCACACTATTCAAATGGAGTCAAGGCTTTCTCTAAACAATGCTGTCCCTGTGATACTAAAAAGGTATCAGCCCACATGCTAAATCTGTTATTACTGGGAATTCGACCCCACAGGGAGTCAGTAAAGCTGTCCTTACAGCCACATTTATATTCACATTGTTTTCTAGGAGAAACTCATCAAGATTTTATTCTTGACTAAGAATCTCCTTTGGGAGGCAGAAAGATAGGAACTGGATCATAAGCTCTACTGAATTTGACACTAATACACATTGACAAGCAAGCCCATTATCCTGGATCAGGTGCCTGACAAAGTGGAGAAAGGAAGACACAATACAGGTCTTTTAGTGGGGCAGGATGCAAGGATCCCAAGGTATCCTGTGGATATTCATCTGGTCTTTAGACCTGTTTTGAAAGAAAAAACAACCCTCTCGTTTTTAAACTCTCAACTCCCATCAGGAGACCTCAACTGTGAGTGAGAATTTAGGAGGTGATTCATCAGGGGAAAGGGAGACACCTCAGCGCACACTTCTGGTTTACTTGATTTTTTGAACAGCAAGAGTGAGTCTTTGAGCAGACCGATAGGCTAGAAGAGTCTCCCTCAATGTCTCTAATTCACAGCTGCATTTTCCACTTACTATACCCATTCAAACCATAACACTGCACCAGTTGCTATGAATGGTGGGTCAAACCTGTTTTTTTTTTTTTTTAAAAAAAACAATCTAAAGGACTCTGTGGGCTGCTCATCTTTTCATTAGCTCTATTCTGCTTAATAGCCGGAAGGTAAGACGATCGGCATTTCCTAGGAAATGAATTTCAATTTACTCAGGAAAAAAAAAAAAAGCCGGCAGATTATTCTTTGAAAAGCTAACAAATACGTTTTGCCCGAGAAGCCCGACCTTAAGATTCCAGGAACATCTGCTTAGGTCTGTGTCTTTCAACTTCTCCAGGATTTCTTTTCTTGTTTGATAATTTCTTGAAATTATCGGAACACCGAAACAAAAGGAATGAAATGTTTACTATTTTGCTTCCTGGAGATGGGGACTGCAAGCTCTGATAGTGAAAAAAGCCTGAAGACTCTTGCTTTCACATCTGCAAGCACTTTCATCTGCTGCTGAAGAATGGGAGATCTTACTACTCACCAGAGCCTTGCTTCCCTGCTGCAGGAAATGTGGGCCCTGCAGGCTTCTGAAGCTAGAGAATTACTACACCAGCAACTTAAATCAGTGTGTTGTTGTTTTTTGTAATGGGTCTTTAAATGGCATTCCTGCCTAATGGCAAGTAAGTAATTAATCTATACAAATGTTAAAGCAAACAACTACTATGTGTCAAAAACTGTATTAGGCTCTTGGACTATCCAGATGAGTACAACTAGGTCCCTGCCTGCAAGGACTTCACATTCTGGTTAGAAGAGGGAGATATGTAATCAATTACAGTGTCATGCTTGCACATACGGGTAAGCATAAAGATGAAGAGGACCATTGTGCAGGGAAAGGAGTGGTCAGTGAATGCTAAGTACACAGATATGTAGGTGACAAAAAGTCTGATCAACTGAAAGAGAGTTGGGGAGGCACTAAGAGATGAGGCTGCAAGGCAGGAAGGAACAGGTTATGAAACATGTTGTGTGCTTAGTGAGGGAATTTTAATTTGATGCTGAAGGCAATGGGAAGCAACAAAATGACATTTAAGATGATATTTAGTGCACAATTTGTTTCAAAGGAAAATTTCTTTCTAAACTTATAGAAATTGTTGTGGCAGGTCTTCATGTTCTATGCTTGGTATGTAATAGACTGGTCTTACTGTGTTCCAAATTTAAGTAAGCAAACAGTAAAGACTGCTTCATAATGCATTTATTTTTCCTTGCATTCTAGTTTATCTGTGAAAGTCTGTATCAGAAGAACATTTCCACCTGGATGACTCTCCACTGCTTTCAAGTTTACTTAATCTACCCCAAACTGACCTCTTCCCCTCCACAAACTTTTGCCTCTTCCCAGCTATCCCAGGGGTCAGTGTGGACAAGATTCTTTTACATTTCTCAGGCAAGAAACATTAGGATCATCTTCAACTCTCCACTCCTCTTCAATCACTTTTTCTTCATCTGATTCACCACTGGCCTCCAAGTTCACTGTCTCTATCTAGGGGATATTAATGGCAGACCTGTAGCTAAACTTCATCGTTAGCCTTGCCCCTCCAATTCATCCTTCATACTAATTTTCCTATTGAAACACTAGAGGCCTGATGCACGAAATTCATGCAAGAGTAGGCCTTCCTTCCCTGGCTGCTGGCACCGGCTTCCCTCTGGCACCTGGGACTCAGGCTTCCCTCGCAGCCATGGCTTCGTCCAGAAGGATGGAAGGACGTCCAGTCTAATTAGCATATTATGCTTTTATTATTACAGATCATTTTCATGGTATCAGTTTCTTGCTAAACACCCACAATGCGTCTCTTCTACATGAAATTCAATCGGGTGTGAATAACTTTTAAAGACTATTTTAATCTGATAGTATTCTATTTCTCTAAATATTTTCACTATCATTTAGTATTCAACCTCTCCTTTAGTAAAAAGGTCTTCATGAGCCCAGCCAGTATGGCTCAGTGGTTGCGCATCGACCTACGAACCAGGAGGTTCCATTTGATGCCTGGGTTGCTGGCTCCATCCCCAGTAGGGGGCATGCAGGAGGCAGCCAACTGATTCTCTCTCATCATTTATATTTCCATCCCTCCCTCTCCTTTCCTCTCTCTGAAATCAATAAAAACATTTTTTTTTAAATAAAAAAAAGGTCTTCCTGATATTCTGCTCACACAACAATCTTATTCCTACCTTTATTTACGATTCACCATTCATTTAG
Organism: Myotis lucifugus; assembly: GCF_000147115.1. Lineage (NCBI taxonomy): Eukaryota > Metazoa > Chordata > Mammalia > Chiroptera > Vespertilionidae > Myotis > Myotis lucifugus. The sequence goes on from NW_005871135.1 coordinate 4,406,817, forward strand.
AATGCTCCTTCTTAGAGAATTTCTCCTGGCTTTATTCCTGTTCATACTTCTTATGCATAATGCTGTGGCTATTAATTTGGCCTTCTACACAGCACATTTAATATTTGAAAAAGAAAGCAGTATTAACCCTTCAGAGGAAACCACAGTGTGGAAAATAGACAATATCTAAAGACATGAACTTTTCAGTTTTTCTGTTGAAGATACTAGTTATACACACACACACATATATATCTAGTATTTATTTATTTTTAAAATCTTTGTTGTTGAAAGTATTACATATGTCCTTCCTCCCCCCTATCCCCTTAATGATATTTAGAGGTGTTGTTTTATAGTTAGATTTGACTCCCATAATTTAAAAGAAGTCCTTACATTTTAAAATTTAGACTAGGATACTTTAGGTTATAACTATTCAATTATGTGAACTATTACCTATTTGTGCAAAGAGCACTAAATCAGGCTGTGGGAAACTGAGTCAACTCACTTAACTCTTCCTATAAAGGAGGGAAAATATCTGTTCCACTGGCTTCACAAGGTTGTCACACTCTTAAATAAGAGGAACTAATGCAATATTAGAGCTAGAAAAATGTTCAGATCATTTAGTTGAATATTCTCTTTATAGGTAAGAAATATTAAGTATAATGTAATTGAAAGGAATCAGAATATAGTAGAAAGAACATGAGTTTGGAATCTGCTACCTCCATAAATAAGAGTATGTCATCATTCCTCTAAATCCAAATCCCTAAGATCTGTTTAGTCATTTGGATATTCCTGGCCTCTAGCATGGCCCCTAAAATGGGCAGTTTTGCAACCACAAAGTGAACACAAATAACGAGCAGCAGAATATTAGAGTGCTGGACAGTTCGTTAGGAATGCATATACTGTGCGAGTAGAGCATGACTCCGATTAATAACTAACAAGCACATGCACATAGAATTACTACTAAAAATTGTGCGGTAAAGTTTTTAACTGTCGCTGGTTTACATATTTCTGTAACTATTCATGACAGCAAATACTATAATTTGTCTTCTAATAGGAGGTAAAAAGCATTTCTATAGGAGGGGTATTCAGATCAGTTTATAGAAGAGATCAGGAGGAGGGATGGTAAAGAGTATGAATATGCAGAAACAAGAGAGATAAGAATGGTTTTGTTGAATGGAAAACAGGCAAGAACTAGTACCAATCTGTTGGTGGGTGTCAATTTCATTACGAAAACCGGAGGTGCTCTGCAAACTTCTGGCAGGTCATTAGAAGTTTAGAGATTTGGATTCAAACAATGCTCTCTGAGATTGAAGTATAAGCCAGGCACCACAAGGTCACATAAGTTTTATCATGTAATCCTTTCAATGTTTGGGAATGACTGTATTTTAATAACTAGTCTAGGCTATTACCTACACTGAGAGGAACAGGATTCAGAAGTTTCTCTGCTTCAAACACTTGGAAGGAAATCACATATTCCTACAAGATAAGACCTATCATACTAAAATGTTAGTTTTCTTTGTTATAATTAAGTAAATTAAATAAGGTAATATTAAGTATTTCAAGCTAATCATAGGCTATGATTGGTAGCTATGTCTTTAAAAAAATTGATTACTGTTTAATCAATTGGCTTAATAGAGAAAATGCTTTAAAATGAGGAGTCCATAGAGGAAAAAGAGTGAAAATGATCTCTGGTGATACAGAAGTGGGAAGCCACAGGTCGAAGGCCCCGACCTGCAGGTTAGGACTTGCCACCCACCTTTGGCCTGATGTAAAAAGAGCAGAGGCACCAGAGGGAAAGTTTTGATTCAGTGTTGTTAATGCTGTAACTGAAGAAAACATTCATAGACTCCAACTTACGACATAAACCGAGGTGGCAGATGCCCACTTGAACCTTCCTGATAAGCAGCAGGACACACTTAGAACAAGGGTCTCATTACAGGGAATTGCAGGCAAAACAATGAACAGTTTCCACACTCCAGATTTCCATTCAGACAAGCAGGGGTAGGAATGGAAACCATTCTTGGGAGTGTCCCCTCACAAGCTTGGGTTTTAGATGATGGAAAGTTTTTCTGATCAACACACATTAACTGAGAGGCTGGGCAGATTCACACATTCATCCTCAAAGCCATGAGCCATAAAGAGAACCAAAATCAATGCACAGTCTATATTTCAGGGCCCCCATGACCATGGTCACATAATATGGGGCAACACAACCTTAAATACCATCATAATTTCCAGATGGACCGAACAGTATCTACATTTAGCTGATTTGAGCTTGAGCAGGTTTAAGGAACTAAACTTTCTGTCATGATATGCTAGTTTACATCCCTTTTCCTGTCTCTTAATCTCAACCCTTAAATGTACCTCCTCTCATCCCAGACTCTGAAGGTTCCGCTGTCTCTTCTCCCCTTCCTTTTAACACTATTACAAAAGGAGTAACTACTAGGACTGATGAAATCTTCCACGCTTACTTTAAGCACTGACCCCAACTGGCTCAATCCACTCACCCGCTACCAACCACCACCCTGAACAACTGGGAGAAGGAAAAACATCTCCATTCTCTTTGCTCAGAAATTCCTTTCCACTATAATGTCCACAGTGGGAAGAGTGGGGAGTCAGGACAATTCAATTACTTTTCTGACTGTGGTGGGCAAGGCACTTTCATCTCTTGGGGCCTCTACTGTGGGTTAAGAGAACTGGACATATCAGAGGTTTTCAAATGGTCCTCATGGAGTCCAATAAGTGATTGCTAAAGAAAGGGTGGTAGTTACCAAAGACTGTGAGTGTGCCTCTTCCCCTCCTTTAATCAGAGCAGCTCTGAGCTTTTACTTTATATATATGCTCTCATTACTTTAAGACAAGGTTCCTCAGATTTTAAGAGTTTGAAAATGGCTTAGCATAGGGCACTTGGCACACAGTAGGCACTCAAATCATTTAATGAATGAACGAAAACCAAAGGGACTGAGGTGATCTCTAAGATCCCTTCCAGCTCTGACCTCCCATGGCTGATTAACATGAATTAAAGTCAAATGCTGCCCCTCTACCTGCCTATGAATATACTGAGACTTCTGCTTGTTCCTTCATTTTGAGGAAATCATGCCCAAAGCTGATTCTAGAAAATAATTTCCTGATCATGGGTACAAGGATTCAAATAGTTGATCTCTGGCAAGCAGAAAAAAGAATATAGTTTAAAGGCTATCCAAGTCTATGTCTTTGCAGTAGAAGAGTCCACATGTAAGAAAAATACCAACATAACAGGCTAATAATAACATCACATCTCCTTTAAAGACAACTGAAACGTAAGTAAAAGGGCCAAAATATATCCTACATCCTTAAAAATTCTTCTGAACACCACTGCAGACATCCCAGTTTCTAGGCGATGAATCAAGATGACTTTGACTTACTCTGTGATTTTGGGGTCCAGGTTGCCAATCCATAACCGGTGCCCTTCCTGTAGGGAACCCTCTGACAGGATGGATGCGTTCTCCAGGGGAAGAGTTTTGGTTTCTGCTTCCATCAATCTCTATTAAATGCTAAAGGAAATGCGAACATTCAGACAGCTGAAGAGCAACACTGTGTGAACATGAGACTTCAAATTCAGTTCAACAAACATTTATTCAAGGAGGGAATGCCCTGGGCAATCCTTCAAAGGCCTCAGTTCTTCCACAACCAGGGCCCCAGCACCAGTTCCCTTGGGACAGCTCCTCTGGCAGCCAGAAAGTAAAAGCTTCCATTTAAGGTGAAAGGGGTGTGGTTCTGTATGTAGAAACTCAAGTTTTCCTCTTCTGAAGCCAGAGGCTGACTGGGCAGGAGGCCAAAGTCTCTCTTACTACACGATACTCCAGTTTAACAATTATCACCCAAAGTAAGCCTTGGAAACCACCAGAAAGAAAGTTAATGACACTGAAGAAGATGGGTAAGGCGGAGCAATAGTGAAAGAGGCAATACAGGAAATTAAAGGCCATAGATTTTGGAGTTAGAACTGAGTGTGCAAGCAGGTTATGTGACTTGATAAATTACCTAAACATTATAGGTCTCCTTTTCCTCATTTATATAAATGGAAAGAACAGTTCCTACCTTACAGAGCCATTGGGAAGATTAAAGGCAGTGCATGAAAAAAATAATTAAATGCTACATCTGACAACAGTAAATAATCAATAAATATTAGCTATTATCATGTTTAATATTTTGAGAGGCTGGGAAGAAGAGATGAACTTCCTCCTTAGTCCATTTCTACTATTTACTAGTTTTGTAACATTGGGCAAATTATTTAACCACCCTGTGCCTCAGTTTCCCCATCTGTAAAATGGGAATAATACCCCATAAGAGTTGTGCAGACTTATTGAGTTAATACTCTTAAAGCACCTAACAAACTTTCAATTAATGGTAGCTTAAATTATTACTAGTCTTAGTTCCTGACATGTCTCATCTCATAGACAAAAAAGGAAAGTGAGGATTATGATGGCTACAGTAGTGTATAGAGCAAAAACCCGGTGTCAGGAGGCTAGGTTTCAAATTTTGGCATTTCGACTGGAAGTCACTTCTCCCTAAGTTTCAGTTTCCTCATCTCTACACAATAAACCTTGCCCTGCTTTTATACCTGTGTTTTCATGAAAACACAGCATTCATGAAAATATAATGCAGCGAAGAAGAGATAAAAGGGCTGGGAAGATGGCAGGCTGTGCCAGACTTCAGAACTCCCTGCTACAGAAACGTGTCCTATATAACCAGAAGGGCCTCAAGAGGTTGGTGCGGCAGGAACTGTTTAATAACAACATTGCCATTACCTCTAACCATCTCAGCACAGCCTATAAAGTCTAGCACATAGTAGCCCCTAGATCAGTGATGGCGAACCTTTTTTGAGCTCGGCGTGTCAGCATTTTGAAAAACCCTAACTTAACTCTGGTGCCGTGTCACATATAGAAATTTTCTGATATTTGCAACCATAGTAAAACAAAGATTTATATTTTTGATATTTATTTTATATATTTAAATGCCATTTAACAAAGAAAAATCAACCAAAAAAAATGAGTTCGCATGTCACCTCTGCCCTAGCTAATTGTTTGTTGACTGTGTTTATCTATTCCCACAAAAGGGTATTCTTCTGCCTTTCCCACTCACATGTTCAATCTGTTTGGCAATGTGCGACAAGCAACCACTAACTGCTAAACCCCGGGCTATGTGCATAAAATAAAGACATGAATAACCCATAGCTCTTGCTCTTACCTCCTGTGAGGAAGGTGAGACAGACATAAACAGAATCCCAGGAGTAAAAATAGGAGGAGAAACATTTTGTCTTCTCCCTGCTTTCCTTCCTTTCCTTCTAATTTCTTAAAGATCATTCATTCAAAGAAAATTTACTGAGGTTCTATTTTCTAGGTATTGTTTAGGTCAGTGATGCCGAACCTATGACACGCGTGTCAGAGGTGACACGCGAACTCATTTTTTTGGTTGATTTTTCTTTGTTAAATGGCATTTAGATATATAAAATAAATATCAAAAATATAAGTCTTTGTTTTACTATGGTTGCAAATATCAGAAAATTTCTATATGTGACACGGCACCAGAGTTAAGTTAGGGTTTTTCAAAATGCTGACACGCCGAGCTCAAAAGGTTCGCCATCACTGGTTTAGGTCCTGGGGACAGAGCAGTGAATAAGTAAGTACCCACAGGGTACTAATATTTGGAAGAGGGGCAGGACACAAAAAAAGCAAAATAAGATGTAATTCGTGATAAGTGCTGCAAACACAACGAAGCAAGGTGACTGGAAAAGAATACTGGGGTTGGATACTTTGGAACTAGCGGAAAGGCCTCTAAAGGAGATGATATTTGAGATGGAACTTGAAAAACAGGACCTTCTGATTGTCTCATGTCTAAAAACAGAAATGATACCAATAGCTTCTTAGTATCACAGGAGGGTACCATCTTTAGCGGGAAGAGCACAGGAAATGGGCCCCCAAAAATCTGCATTCAACTCCTGGTTTTTGCACCCCATGACTGTATGACTTTAGTAAGTCATGATCCCTTCTCCCCCTTACGTGTCCTCAGAAAAGCTCTTCCTAATGGAGGGAGCTCCTTGTTAGTCTCTATCACAGCCACCTTTTCCTTTCCACACAATACTAACTCACTTTCTGTGATTTAATGTTTTATCGCCCGTTTCCCTCACTAGAATGGAAGCTACCAGAGGGCAGGGCCTTGCCTATTTTGATCATGGTTCCATCCCCAGGGGCTCGTGGCCAGTGCTCAATATTTACTGAATGAATGAACGAAGCAAGCCACTTTTCCACTCGCAGCCTCAGTTCCCCCCTTCTTCCTAGAATGGGCACCACTATCCCTCTCTCCTGGGTCGTTAGGAGGCTAAAACAAGACAGTATCGGTGACAGCTCAGCAGAGCGCTTTTTGAGAAACGATGAAGTGTAACGAGAAATCAAGATGGCCCGAGGCTTTCAAAACCCTTTGACTTTGCAACAGCGACAACACTTAGATTGTTAACAGGGCTGACAAGCACGCTTTTTCACCTCTCCTCCCGGCGGAGCTGCAACAGCGCTGGAAGCCAGGAAGAGTCACGTGGGGAAAAGGAAGTGCAGAGAAGCAGAGGCACTCGTTCCTAAGGGCTGTTAACGGCGGAGTCCCACGTGGAACCCCGGCTTCCCGACCCAGGCCTCGAATTCCCAGAGGCGGCGGGTCAACACTCGGTTTGTTATTTCCGGGCCAGCGGCGGGACAATCCGGGGCGGGGCCTGAGAAGCGTCTTCCCCGGCCGCCTCCCCGGGGAGGCCCGCCGGGGCCGGGGCTGTGGTGCAGGGGCCCGGACTCACCTCTTGGCCTCGGCGTCTTCCCCTCGGCTCATGCCCCTAGAGCAGGTCCCACCCCGCGGCCCACCGCGCTCCAGACGCCTCCGTCTCGACGTTACCTGCCGCCGGGCCGCGGGTGACGCACTACGCCTGCGCCGCCGCGCCGCCCCGCCCCGTGACGTCACGACGCCAGCGCCGCCGCCGTCGCCGAGGTCGTCAGAGTCTTTTCCTAATAGCCTGGGTGATAGCTGGTGAGTGGTCTCGGCACGGCCTGGAGGCGCGCGCGGGCTCCCGGTGCCAGAGATCTCTACCCCAGGACTTCTTAGGGACCGTAGGGGGCCTGATCGTGGTACCCGACAAGTCCCATCCAGTCCGGCTTGACCTTACGGCTGGGGGCGGGACCTGTAGCATCAGAGCCGGTGTCACGGGTTGGGGGCGGAACACGTGTCATCAGCTAGGAACTTCGAGCATTTGATGTGTGTGTTGGGGGTCGCTTACTAAATTGTAATCGCTACTTAATAGCCCATCACCTAGCAGGAATACTAGTTTCCAGAACAATACCACAGGTATAGATATCATTATTACCGTGGTGAGGAAACGGAAGCGCAGAGGAAAAAAAGAAAAACTTTACCCGGGTCACGTGGCTAGTAATTAATGGAGCTTAAATTCCAAAGCCTCAACTTTCAACCCTTACCCTGTGCCGTCCCGTCCCGTGGCAAGACGGTTGTCATCTCAGCATCCCTCCTCTGTTTACAAAGTGCGTCTGCAGCCCTTATCTCATTTGCTCCACAAATGGAATTATCACCTCCACGGTACAGATGAGACGAAGGTCCCAGGGTCTGACCTATCTAAGGTCACATCTTAGTAAGTGCTGGGACCAAGACTCGCTTCCGGGTCTTCTCTAAGTGTGATGCCTTTTTCCTTTCGCCACGTCCTATTGCATTTCTCAGAATCTGGGAGTGCTGGGACCAAGACTCGCTTCCGGGTCTTCTCTAAGTGTGGTGCCTTTTTCTTTTCACCACGTCCTATTGCATTTCTCAGAATCTGGGAGAGTCTTATCATTGGAAAGGTAGTTGAGGAAAACAAAGGACGGTTGGCAGAGAATGCTGAGAGAGGAATATTGTAATCCAGACTTCCTACCTCTTAGGCAAAAGCTCCTTCTCCACCTATGGAAGTGTCTTATCCCTCCTGTGGCTGTGCCAGGGACTTGCTTCTGTATATAGTCAGGTACTATACATAACTTTACATGGCCCTGAATTTAGAGGAAAACATGCCTTGCTATCTAAGGTGAAAATCTGGCAAACGAGAAGGTAATTGAAGCAGTGTTGGGAAGTAGAGCTCAGGAGCTACTGTCTGAGGTTTAGATTCTCATTCTGGTGCCAGCATTGTTACCTGGGGCAAGGACTTAGTTTTTCTAGACTTTCATTCATGTATCCAACTCATTTTTTCAGTGTCTACTGTGTCCGGGGACTGTGCTAGGCACCGGGGATACAGCAGTGAGCAAGACAACCATAGGCCAGTCCTTATAGTGCTTATAGGAACGTGGAGGGAATTAGACATCAAATAACTACACAAATATTAACTGATATTGTTAAAGTAGGTTCTATAGAAAGGCTCAAATGAGTTAATGTATGCAGTACAGCACTTAGAATTGTTTCGGGCACATAGTTATCACTATATAAGTAGTAGCTATTGTTTCATTATTAGTGTTAACAATGATCTTTTTAAAGGCTCATTAATACCACCACGATAAAGATGCGGTGTACCATATACTGTAGCTCAAAAAGGATAAATGGTCTACCCAAGGTCATACAGCTAGTAAGTGGTGGTGGGGGGCTGAGATTCTAGTTCAAGACAGCGTGCTTCCTGCCACAGTTTTTCTGAGTATAGGTTAATTTTGTTGGATAATACTTGGGCTCCCATAACAGTTGCTTTTCTTGACTTCATCTGTGCTGAACTGAGTGTTAATATGCATATCCTTAAGGTAAAGGGTCCAAGGGACTGCCTTTATTGAACTTCCACTTTGAAATTTCCTGACTTCTGTGCAATTAAAATCTACGCCTTAAAGCATTTCAGCAATGTGGTTTATTTATAGAGTTGGCTTCCGGTTCACGTGTACTGGGTCTGCTTTTGGGTGTTGTGTTTTCTGGCAAAGGTTGTTTATTTCTAACCCATTTTGATTTCCTGTTGCTTTCTGGATTGGTATTATGACCTGCAACAGGAACACCAGGAAACCTGTCTTAAATGGAGTAGCCAGATTGAGACCTTGTCGATTAAAAAAACAAAAAACACACATTATTATACAGCCATATTTGGATGTAAGTGTGGGTTAGGCATTGGCTATATTAGGCAAAAACCTAGATATAGAAACCTCACTTAGAGCCAAACTTTTGTGAACAGTTTGGCTGAAATAGGGCAGAGCTATTAGCTCCATGCCCTTAAACAGTGACAATGTCTTTGAGTCTCAGTTTCTACATCTGTAAAATGGAGATTATTATACTTTCTTTGTGGTATTAGTAAAAGGATTAAGTGAAATACTCATAATATGGATAAAGCAAGCAACCCAGGCCTGACCTCAATTAATAGTAACTATTGATAATAATTAAAGAAGAGGAAATGCTATTCATTTGTTGTTGTTGTTTTGTCCAGATCTATCTTTACTGACTGCACACACTGATCCCTGACGTCTGGCATCTCTTGCTATTAAAAATTCCATCAGGAGAAGTTATTTGCCTTTGTGCTATTCATTTGCTCTTTTAAAAAATAATGATAATGATAGCTTTTATTAAGCAGGTGCTGTGTTCCTGGCACTGTGTTAGGTGTTTTACATGTATTCACCATCTCATTTTAAAATCAGGATATTTTTCTCATTTTGCAGATGAGGAAAGTTATACCCAGAAAAATGGAGTGAATTGCCCAAAGTTGAAATTTACATCCAGATCTGACTGACTCTGGGCTACCAGTACATCCGTAGTGACATGCAAGATTTCTTTATTGTGTCTGACCGTGTCGTGGAAGTCTTTGAAAGGAAAAGTGTCAAAGCGATCAGTAGATATCCCTTTTGGGGGCTCCAGCTGTCTGTTAACCACTGGGCCAAGTGTTTATCTGCACAAACTCATTTATTCTTCCCAACCCTAAGAAATAACTATATCCCCATTTGACAGCTGAGGAAATCAAGGTGCAGTGATGTTCAGGGACATTTAGTGAGTGATGGAGCTGGCAATGGGTTCCAAGCCTTCCTGGTTGCAAAACCCATGTTCTTATTCAGGCTGTTGTACTACATCAAAATTTGAGGATGAAATTTTGTTTCGTTTTAGTGCAGTATGAGACTGATTTTCAAAGACAGTAGCTTCCAGGTATTTGAGGCTAATTGTTCTTAATTTTTAGATGAGTAATAGCCCGATTCTTGGCAGAAGCACATTTGTCAGTTTGCTAGGACTGTGTTTTATCCTAGAGGTAGCTGTAGACTCTAGCATCTTTCCATAGTCAAAGACCTCAGAAGTATAATGTGTAACTTGTGTTAGCACAGAAAAGGGTGGCATTTTCCAGAGCTTTAATTCTGTAACATGGAAGACCTCAAACCTCAACCATGCTTCAGACTCACATTAAAGTGCATTCTAATTGGTAATCAGTGCATAAGGAACCAAAGAAAATTTTAATTAAATGCTGTCGTGTGAATTTTCCAGTCATTTTATGCCTGTTGAAATTGTTTTCTTATTTAAAGTTTTCTTCCAGCGCTCTGCCCTCCCTTTTTATAGTAGTGCCTTTTCTCCTATAAGGATTTAATCAGCATCATTTGCTTAGCTCTGTGTTCCTTGTGTACTAAGAAGCATTTGGTGCATGGGGATTTGGAGTCTTACAGACTGGGCCAGTTACTTAAATCTCTGTGAGCCTCAGTTTCTTTGTCCTGTAAAATGGGGCTAATCATATTTCCTTGGAGTCTGTTGGGAGGAGGATTAGAGATAATGTATTTAAATTGCCTAACACATAGCTCAATTTATAGGAGTTGTTTGATAATTGATACAGATTATTTTCTGAAGTTGTAATAGAGTCTGTTTTATTTATATCTGTTTTTGTCTTATTCTTTTTAGATGTTCACATAGACTGTCTTCAGTCATGGCCTTGGGTTTAAGGTGCTTCCGCTTGGTCCATCCTGCCTTTTGCAATTCCCTTGCAGCCTTGACCAGACCTGTTTCGGAAGTTATGCTGAAGACAGTGAGTGGAAGACAAAATGACCACAGGCAATACGTGGCCTATGCAGCTATACCAACCCGTCATTTTGCTACCAAGAAAGCCAAAGGTAGAGACATCTGACCTCCTCACCCCTTTCTTATATTTAGCCCTTGAATTATCATAGCTGGAAGGACATCAGAGATGTACTGAATTTCTCCCCTTGCCACATGAGGAAATGGTTTCTCACATAATACAATTGATTAGCTTAAAAGGTCACAGTGATAGAGAACCTAGGGTCTGTTTTCTCATTATCATGTTGCTCATATGTTACCATAGCTCAGAAATGCCTAATTTCTTTCTTTAAATTGAGAATTAAAGGTATAATGCTTGAGGCAGGGATCAACCCATTTTTCTCCTTATAGTAAGATCTATGTTGGAAGTAAAATTAAAACCAGAAGGTTGTTGGGTAAGGGGTATTAGAGCTATGGATTTAGATGGATGATCTTAATGGTTTGTGTCATCCAAGAATGAGACTTTGATATACCCCAGATCTCAGCTTAAATGTCACTTCCTCAGGGAAGCCTTCCCTGACCTCTTACACTGGGTCAGGTCCCTTGTTACGTGCACTCGTGCGCACTGTTATTTTACCTTTGATGTACTTAGCACAGTACTCATTAATTAGTTAATTCATTGTAGGTTCGATTATTGTTTGTTATATGTCTTCCATGCTGGACCCAATGAGGGGAGGGCCTATGTTTTTCTTGGTTAGCATCTAACAGAGCTTGACATATAGTATGCTTCAAAAAATTTTGTTGAATAAATGAGTGACAGAAAATTGTCAAACAGACCTGCTATTTGAAGTGGTGGGTCAGGGAGTCCACTCCCAAGGATGGTGCTAGAAATATGCTGCTAAATATTTTTTTCCATTGACTTTCCTTATATGGTTTCATGCAAACCTTCCCTTTTCTGTTAATAGTAAAATTAACAAGTCACTGAAAGATTATTAATGCATAGAAGACTCATGTCCTCTTAATAGTGACAACAGTATTAACTTTTGATTTGTATGTTGTATTAAATTTTTAAAAAATTCACCTACATTTAATAATTTAATCCTTATAATTATCCTTTGAAGGAATTATAATTATCCAGTGAAGCACAGGTCTCACCATTTTGCAAATGAGGAAACGTGAGGTACATAAATGAGATATGCACTGTACAAATAGCACAGGATCTAGCTCATGGTAGATGTTTAGTAGTCTTTGTTGTAAATGAATTTCAATAAATGTTTACTGATTATTTAAGAAATAACTGTAGGATATTATTTAAATATTTTTCTATTTTTCTCCTTCCCTTACCCTTCAAAAATATTTGTATTACTCACCATAGTGGTCAGAATGTGTATGAAAAATTGCCATGATGGCTTAGACATAAAACAGAACTTTAGTTAGCTTCCAATGCTGTCAATTTTCTAAAATATAAGCCATTGTCACTACCATTGGTGGTGGTAAATGTTTCTGAACTATTGTTGTTCTGTTTGTTGGTAGCAGCTATCAGATACTTTGCATATCCTTGTCTTAGTATTTATTTTATAATTAATTAATATATTTCTGTATCTCCAATTAGACTTTATGGAGGCAGCTCAGTGAAAAGTTCATCGGTTTAAAATTAGGAAGATCTGGGACCAAATCTTGGTTTTACTCTTTCATGACCTTATAATATTAGGCAAGTCATTTTAACTTTCTCATCTTCTGTTTATTTTTCTGAAAAAAACAAGGAATTAATTCACTTATGGAGTGTCTGCCATGTGGATAGTGCTCTTTTAGGTATTGAATTACTTAATTTATATCCATGTAGCAACCTAGCAATATAGATACTATCCCTGTTTTACAGATAAGGAACCTGATGTTCAGAAAAGTAGAGTTACATGCCCAAGGCCATAAGGCTAGCTTGCATTATAGCCAGGATTTTCACCTGGGGTATCTCTGTATAAAGTCTGTGCCTTCACTAGTGTCTGAGAAAGTGCTTTTAGCACCATGCTCGCTAGTAGACTCTCAGTAAATGTAGACATTTTTTTTATAGGGCAGTGATAATGTTCTATAATTTTCTAGCACTTGGAATTTTGCCCTGCACATAGTAGGCACTTCTTCACTGATTGTTTATTGTCTGCTGTTCTTTTATTCATTGAATGTTGACCTTTTAGCCAAAGGAAAAGGACAGTCCCAAACCAGAGTGAATCTTAACACTGCCTTGGTGGAGGATATAATCAACTTGGAAGAGGTGGAAGAAGAAATGAAGTCTGTGATGGAAGCACTCAAGGATAATTTCAATAAGACTGTCAATATAAGGACCTCACCAGGTTAGTGACTGAACCAGTATTTTGGAGAAGGGCGTGGGGGAAAGATCATGGCTTTGGCAGAGCTGCGTTTTCATTCCAGCTTTGAGATTTACTAATTGGCGACCACTGTACTTTTCTGTTCCTCCGTTTCCTTGTCTAATTCCTACCTTATAGCTTTGGGGTGCATATTAAAATAGTGAGGTAACATATGTAATGGTTCTGACACAGTGACTGGCACGTAGTTAACATTTATTTATCCATTCAGCAAATATTTGTCTACTATGAACCAGGCATTGTACTGATACACAGTGGTGAATAAAACAGGCAAGCTCTTGGCTCTCATGGTACTCTTAAAAAATTGGGAGTTTTATTATGATAATAATAAACAACTATATATGCTTCTAGGTATTTAGTCTCATAGTAGCTGACATCTTTGGTCTGACTTTTTCCAATTTGTCCTATTTGGCCATTCTTATCCCTTACTGGGAACCAACTGGCGGCAAACCTGCCCACCTGAGGCATTTCTGTACCCCCGTGTTTGACCAGGAAGATTACGTTTAGGTTAATAACTTCCTGAAAGTGGCTTTTCTAAGTGGGAAATGTCAGAACTGTCTAGGCGAACTGTTTGCAGATGTGATGGAAGAAGTGAGTTGTCAGCTAATGGTGCAGGCAGGCAGGCAGGAAAAATCCAATTGCTGTAAAATTGGCCTTTTGGAAATTGTCATCATCCTAGAGTCAAGCCTGGGACCCCCTCTGAAGATATCGGTGGGAGCTTGGGCGGTTCCCATTCACATCTTGGTTTGAATAGTTTGTAAGGAAACTAGAAAATATTTCATGAGCTTGTTCTTAATAAAACCAAGTGAAAAATATACAGCTCCATTTATAACACCAGCAGAAACATCCTGAGTTCAGCGACAAGATCCAGTGTGAAACCAGAAGACCATTCCGTCATTTGTCAACCTTTAGACTGGGGCATTCTGCTTTTGCTGACAGTAGAGCGTGCCATTCAATCTCTCCCAACTGTTTATTTTAAACTTGCTTATTATTTTAGGTATGAAACTGATAAAGTGCTTTGTTTCCCCTGTGCTTTCTGGCCTGTTAACATTCTGCAGCCGAAACCAGAGAGTAGTTTGAGAGGAGCTCAGGGAGAAATGTGATACTTAAAATTAGCTAGCAAGCTCCACTCTTGTTGAACTTAAAAAGATGATGGCCTGCAAAGAGGTTGGGAGTGTAATTTGTTAAAAGTTAACCTCTGAGAAAATGAGGGGCAGGAATGAGGCTAAGGGAGATTCTCGCTGGGGACAGATTGAGGGAAAAGGATTTGATACATTAAGTCGATACGGATTTAGAGAATGGGAACACCACGCTGCATACTGGGAAAGCCCATGTTGGGACTCCTGTGGCAGAGGATCTTAGGCAAACCAGGAAGGCTGAATTAAGATCCATTTTCAAAAGGCCTCCCGTTGGTATTTCCTCTTTGCTTCTTTCTCTTTAGGGTTATGTTTGTGTAACGCTGTACGTAGAACTTGGGGCCATGAAGGGACTGGATGAAACAGGCTGAACGTAGCCAGTCTTTTTTTTTTTGGCTAGATTCTTCTATATCATCTTTCATTACTATCTGAACCAGCAGGCACTTTTCTTCTTACACCTTCATCTGTCTACCAACAGTTTCTATCTTCAAGGTAGTTGATTGTTTTTAATAGTTGTCTAAGATATGGGTTTATTCGTTTGTCCATTCTTGCTCTCTCTCATTCATCCATGCAAATATACATTCATTTATTCATCAAAGCATTACTGAGCACTTGTTTTGTGCTGATTAATAGGTGCTGTAGATAGAGAAAAGACATTCTCCCACCTTCCCAGAGCCCTAATTCGAAGGAACACAGTTAATCCAAAATGTGTAAAATTATAGTAAAGCAGAGTGAAGACCTTAGCTAGGAGTTGGTCAGTCCTGGGTTTGAATTCAAGCTCCATTATTAAGAGCTCTTGTGACCTTGAACAAGTTACTCTCTGTGCCTCCATTTCCTCATCTGTAAAATGGTGGAACTATCTCAGGGTTATTGTAATAATAAAAACATATCAATTATAGACACTTTTAGCACAATTTCTTGCTCATAGGAAGTGTTCAGCAAATATTGGCTATCATTATTATAGATGCATAAGATGTTTGGGAACTCACGAGGGGGTTTGTAATACAGTTTAGGAGGTCAGATAAGACTTCTGAGATTAGAAACTACTAGGTCACAGTTCGATTCCTGGTCAGGGCACATGCCTGGGTTGCGGGCTCAGTCCCCATTGAGGGATGTGCAGGAGGCAGCCAATTAATGATTATCTCTAATCATTGATGTTTCTCTCTCTCTCTCTCCCTCCTTTCCTCTCTGAAATAAAAAAATTTAAATATATATATGTGTATATATATATATTTTAAAAGAAGCTATTATAACTGAGTGTTAAAGAATGATCAGGAGTTATCTGAACAGACAAGGAAAAATATATGCTAAATGTCTTGAGGCAAGAAAGAACAGACTGTACTAGAGAAATTATAAATAGATTAGTTTGGGTAAAATATAGGAAAGTCAAGAAGTAATAATAATAGTTATCATTTATGGGGCACTTATATATGCCAGGACACAGTTATAAGTGCTTTCTGTAAACTCTTTCATTTAATCCTCAAGCAACCCTCTGAGATAAATACAATTTTTATGCCCCATTTAGAGATCAGGACACAGACACAAAAAAGGCTGAAGGATCTTCCCAGGGTCACACAATCATGAGGTGGCAGAGTTAGTATTTGAACCCAGGACATTTGTCTTCAGAATCAAGGAAACTTTTGCTATTATACCTCTTGAGCTTTTCTGGATTAAAGCCAATGGTATCAACCACCTTCTCTTTGTGGTGATATTCAATATGGTTGAGTACTTCTACGTAGATCTTTGGGCCATAGTGTGGTACTACATTATTCTAACAATTCCCCATTGTTTAAAAGACCCCTTCCTACCCACCCCTTTCTCTTTGTGTCTACATGAGTGTTCTTACTGTTAATAGTATGTTTTTTTCCCCCCTCTAGTTCTCATTTGAATGGGAAACTAGGGATTTTAAATAATGCCCCTCTTCTATCTGTAACCGTGGCTTTATTTGCTTGCCTATTGGGTTTCTGAAAATTTTGCCCAGGGTTTTCTAGAATTCAGATGTGGAAGAAGATCAGATCTAGGGTAACAGTTAAGTGTTAATAGTTGGTGTATGTTTGTTTTTTTTCTAAAGAGGATCTAAGTACCAAAATCAAGGTGGGTGGTATAAGGAAAGGGTTTCAAACATGGCTGCATGTCAGAATCATGTGGTGATCTTAAAAAAATTATAGGCTTCCCCTAAATCACAGGCTCCCAATCCCTTATAGAATGGGGATCTCTGGGGTGCGGCCCAGGAATCTAAATGAAAAAGCTCCCTGGTGATTCTGATGCATTTGAGTTCCACTGGTAAAAGGGGAAGAACCCTGACTGGGATCAGAATTTAGCATACCTGAGTTTGAGGCTTGGCTTTTTTTTTCAAGGTTTTTTTGTTCTTGTTGTGTTGACATTATTACAGACGTCCCCTATTTTCTCCCCTCTTCCCGTCCACCCAGCCCCCACCCCACTCCACCCCAAGCCTTCAGAAGCTTGGCTCTTGAGTATTTTTTGTTAGCTCCCACGTCTCATTTTTCTCTGTGTAAAGTGGAGATCGTAATACAGTGCTACAGAGTAGTTATAAGAACTAAGGGTTAATAAGAGATATCCTCTCTGTGTGCTTATTTTGTGGTGCTTACACACTTGATTGTTTATATTTAGCTATAAACCTCACTTTAATCCTGTAAGTTATTGTTTCACTGAGTTGGACACCAAGGTTTAGAGAAGATAAGTAACTTGCCTGAGGTTTTATGGTTAGTAAATGGCAAAGTTTCTGGAGAGGTGACCAACTCTTTCCAGTTTTAGCTCTGAAAGTCCTGTGTCACAGGAAACCTGTTAGGCCCAGGCACACCGGGATGGCTGGCCACCCTGGTTGCTGGTAGGAATTCCAGCCTCGTTTTCTCAGTATGTCGAAGCTGTTTCCATCACGGGACGCTGCTGTTCCTGTGAAAGCCCCTGGAATGGTCTTGCCACATTGATAAGGGACCCAGAATATTAGTTGAATCTGAAGTAGATAGGGACTTAGGTGTGGGGCTTCTAAGGCCCTTCTGAATTCTAAGACCCTATAATTTTTTCTTTATTTTTTTAGGATCCCTTGATCATATCACTGTGGTAACTGCTGATGGGAAACTTGCTTTAAACCAGATTGGCGAGATCTCCATGAAGTCGCCACAACTGATCTTGGTGAATATGGCCAGCTTCCCAGAGGTAAGGTGGCCTGGCTCACAGGTCCTTATTCATGCTGTCTTTTGGAAGGAGGAGGCTGGGTCAAGGCAGCAGGAAGTATTCCCTCCAGCTTGGGATGAAACAAAATGGAGGAAAGTTAGGGAGAAGGAAAAGCTCTTTCCTGTTTCTAAGTTCCTTTTCTGCTAAACACTATAGAAGCCAGGCAAGTAATTTGACTACTGCAGCAGGCCCCATCTAAGAAAAACAATGGTGGCGATGCAGTGGTTGGCGCTTGGCCAACTTGGAGGGGACTGTGGTAAACTGGGGAGCCTGTGCCCTGCGAGCAGCCTTTGCCCAGAAACGTAGGCCTGGCAATCAGCATTACCAGGTATTATGATTTTTATTTCCAGAAGAAGCCAATAATCCACATTTTTATATAAGATTCTTGTTAAATATTGATAACTAATTCACTTTTTTTTTTTTAAGATTGTGAGAAAAAACCACATTAACGAGCCACTAGTTTGTGACCTCTGCATTAGTGTTTGGAGCAAATCCTCCAGGAGGTCACATTCCTTTCACACCGGACTGACCGTTGCAGCGTATTGTACAGAGCACAGTGCTCCCCAGCCTGGAAGGTGGGCTGCATTATTGTTGCCACTTTGAGGCTGTGATAGGAAGTCAATTTGAGGTAGAGAAGGGGCTTCTTCTTAGTGGTCCCGTGGGAGTGGGCCTGGATTTGAAGTCCTGGAGGACCTGGAACCCGGTCCCATCTCCGTTGCTAGCTGGCTGTTTGACCTTGCTCCACTCTCTGGGCTGCCATTTCCTCATTTGTTGTTAATGTGAGGCGAAGGACGCTCAAGTCCCTTCCTGTTCCAATGGTCTGTTTCAGTGTGTCTGTCCCAAAGACATAGACCAAAGGTGAACATGCTAGATTTGGCAGACTGGATTAGAGATATGAGTAAGAAAAAAGCCCTTGCTGTGAACACGTTCAGACCATGTGTCTTTTGAATTCCTTACTCCCCCATTCCCTTCTCCATACTGCAGCCAGAGCGAACTTTTAAAAATATACATTGGATTATGTTATTTCCATGCTTTACATTTATTAATGGCTTCAAGTGGTATCAAAGAAAAAGATTACTGTGGCTTAGAATGCTTTGCATGATGTGCCCCTGCCTGTGTCTCCCAGTGTCTCCAGTCTTGTGCTACTGACATCCTTATACACCTCTCTAGCTAAATTGATCTTTCAGTTCCTCAAACACACCACACCCTTTGCATCCTCAGGGCTTTGCAAGGGCTCTGCCCTTTGCTTAGAACACTGTTGACTGGCTAATTGCTATATCTCTATATCTATATCTATCTATATCTATATCTATATCTATATCTATATATCTATATCTATCTATATTGCTATATATACTTATATATATATCCATTTATTTTTATTTATTGGGGTGACATTGGTTGGATCACAGATTAAATGTCACTTTCTCAGGGAAGCCTTCCCTAATCTACCCAATCGAAACCACTCCTCCACACTAAGCTCTCTTATAGACCACGGTTCTTTTTCTTTATTGCACTTATCATTATTAATAATTATATATTTATATCTTTATTTTCCATCTCACTTTCACTAGATTGTAAGCTTGGAATGCAGGAATCATATCTAACTTACCCATTGTGTTGAGCACCTAAAACGGTGCCTGGCACATACATGCAAGCACTCAGTAAATTTTCCACAAATGGATGAATACTTGTTATTAGGTTGATGGAAGGGAGGCTCTCAATCCTGCTGTTACTGAGGAGCTGAGAAATGGACTAAAAGGGAACAGTCAACTCTTACCCTTCGTGGCCCCCTCTGAACTGCTGAGGCCTCTCTGCCTGGTTCACCTAATCCCATTGGCACTGCAGGCCAATTTAGGGAATAGCCTCCTAATTACACAGCTTGAAGACCTCATCAGGCAGATTGCTTTTCAGAGCCAGCCACTTCTGTTATTAAATCGCAAATGGCATTCACAGAAGAAGCGTGATTGGCCACCAGCGCATCTTATGAGGTAGGAGGAGGTATTAACTGCTTAATTTTTTTCTTAGGAAGTTAGAGTATATCTTCATTTTTCAACCAAAGCATCTCTGCCTTCCAAGTTGAAATTCTGTGGGTTTTAAAGGAGAAAAACCCCCACAAAAAACTTTTACAAGCATCTCAGTCAAGAGGTTCTTTACAAGGACAGAATGAGGAAGTGTGAGTTACATTGTCTTTTGAATTCCTTTATCTCATCTGGTGTATATATTAAACAAATAGTCTTAACTAAACATTTCCTTCCTTCACTTTAGAAGCTGTCCATTGAGTACCCAGGTTCATAGCTTCAAAATGCTGAGCTAATCCTCTCTGTGTTTATGTAATTCCTTTCTGTTTCACATGCGGTTGGCTTTCTTTCCGAACCTGCGCTTTTCTGTGTCATGCTGTAGTGACACGATGCAGATTTACATGCATAATCCTTTCAAATGCATTGAAGACAGAAAACTGTGTTGCATTTGTTTAACATGTGTCCTGCTTGATAAATGATACACATAGTTGCTGCTTTCCATAAACTTGCCTGCAGCTAGAGTTAATGATGGGAAAGAAAAGAAGGGAGTAAAAAACCAAAGCATGATTTGAAAAAGCAAATGAAAAAAAAAAAGAAAAGTCTGTAGGCGCCATTATTTCCCTTGTGGAAGGAAGAAAGCCAACGTGTATTGAGTGTCTCCTGTGTTGCCGGGCACTACTTTCTCATGTTTTGTGTTTACGTGATCATGTTTTGTTTCTAGGTACTCTCTAAAATTAAGCATTATATGTTCCATTTTATAAATGAGAAAACTGAGGCTCAGAGAAGTACAATATCTCCCTGAGGTTCACACCGTTGTGACAGAACCAAGATTTGAACGTAGATCTGTTTGGCACTAAAGCCTGTGCTCCTTTAACCATTCATTCATTAATTCAACAAATACTTTTTGAGTTCCTGTAAGATATTAAGTTTTAGTTGAGGTGCTGGAGTTAATTCCCTGATGATAAAAACAGACAAGGTTCCTGCTTTCATAGGCCTTACATTCGAGGGACTCTTTGGGATATAAAGGAAATGGAAGGCCAGTCACTGAAATGGCACTAACAAAGTTGACTTGAACCCAAAGGGTTAAGGACTTGACCTGCCCAAAAAAGTTTTATCACCTCTTGTCCTTCAGCAGAGATGAACTTAAGAATGGCAGTAGCAGTCTTTGCTAATTGATGACAGCACGCCTTCCTGCCTGGCCCCAGATGGGATCTGTGATCTCTCTCTACAGAGTTCTCCAAGCAGCCACAATCATTTGGTCAGTGTTGCCATTTGAGAACTTTCTATTTGCCTTGGGGTACTGGTGAGCATCCCTCCAGTGAGGGGACAAAGGCTAAGATAAAAGATGGAAATGCGATAGAAATATATTCCTTTTCATCTGAGCCCTGAGTAGTTCAGAAGTCATGTTGGGAAAATGACTGTAATTCCCTGAGTTTCTGCATCCTACCACATCAAACCAAAATATACATATTTAGAATGTTTTAGAACTACCTCTTCTAGTAGGTTTCTTTTCAAAATGAAACCTGATTTGCATTTTTTCTGCATATGAAAGGACACAGAACAAGTAAAGTACAAAATAAGGATTTGGGGGGGTTATATATAAGAAGTAAAAGTAAGGAGATGAGTTTGTCTAATAGATCTGAGTCAGTTTATTAATATACTCATGCAGCAAGCTTTTACTGAGCGCTTGCCATGTGCCTGGCACTGAGCCTTGTACTGGGAAGATGTAGCTATTGAGACATAGTGACTGTCCATCTGGGTATCCGCTGTAGGTGCTCTGGTGCCCACCGGGGAAGGTTGTGTGGAAGCACTGGGGTCCTACTGTGAAAGGGAGGGGCTGGTGGTAGGATGTTACCACAGTGAGTTGTCAGTCATTCAGTGAGAAGCATCAGAAAAGGATTGGGAGACTTGAGATCAGGCTACCTCTTCAAAGTGGAGATTCTCCCTTTATTGTTAACTGTAGAAAATCTGTGTCATTTTATTAAGAAAATGGCTGTTCTCTTGCAGAGGGATATTTTATTTCTTTATCTAGCTCTTTTATTTACCTTTATCTTAAGATACTCTTTTTTTTTAATTTCTTTTTTTTTTTATTAGTTAAGATACTCTTTATCTTAAGATACCCTTAAAGGAGCTAGATACCCTTTAAACACCAGACCTAATTCCAAATTATTTTGGGCTGTTTTTAAAAAAAGTCAAATCCCCTGTGCTACTAAATACTTAAGCTAGGGGATCTGGAAGAAAATATGGACAGAATAGCATCATTGGACTGAGAGTTGAGGAGCCTACTGTCTCCTCTTAACTCTGCCAGTAAGTGGAAGTGTGATGGGTAAGGTCCTCACTGTCCAGCTCTCGGCTCTCCGGAAGACCATATGTGCTTAGGGATGTGACTTTATCCAACAGGTCTTATATACAAGAGGAAGGGACTGTACTTGGCTGTCACAGTCCCTTCCAGCTCCAATAGTCTGTGGCCATAGGTACCATTTTAAGAATTTACTGTTTTAGCCCGGTCGGCATGGGTCAGTGGATGAGAATCGACCTATGAACCAGAAGGTCACAGTTCAATTCCTGGTCAGGGCACATGCCCGGGTTGCAGGCTCAATCCTATTGGGGGAGTGCAGGAGTCAGCCAATCAGTGATTCTCTCTCATCATTGATGTTTCTGTCTCTCCCTCTACCTTCCTTTATTGATGTTTCAATAAAAATGTATTCTTTAAAAAAGAAAATTTACTGTTTTAAGCAGTAGCCACACTATTAGATTCTGTGTACAGCCTCCCATGGAAATGATTCATCTGATGTGAAAGTTCTGGTTTATCTTTTCACCTACGATTACCCCTCATGTCTCTGTAGAATTAAAGCCATTTAAAAATGAAATAGAGAAGTTTTCAAAACCAAAGCAAACCCTGGAAAAATCAAATAGGTGTGACACAAACCCCATTCTTTTGAACCAGAAGTCGAGGGAGGAACTCCAGATCGAGAATTGGTCCTGTGAATCCAAGTGATGTGGATTGGCTCTGGTCAAACCTAAAATTCTTTGGAAAATATCAGAGGCCTCATTTTCATGAATTTCACACTGTCATGCCAATGAAAGCATCTCTCTTCCACACTGCTGTCTTTCACCTTTTAGGATTGCATGCCAGGTGTGGCTATATTGTTGCTTGAGGTGACGCGCTTTGGGAAATCAGAGTACCAGTGCGCCTCCTGGCCCGTTAGCCGGACTGTGTCAGAGAAGACCCTGGAGGATGACAGGGAGGGTGACAGGCAGGACAGCAGTGCATCAGCTACGTGATGACATACACTCAGCCTTGTTTGGGGGTTTTGTGCATTCTTACCTCTATATGCTAAATGTATGTAATAACTCCCCTAGGTGTTACTGTGGGCCAGTTACAGAGCAAGATGCATTGCTCATGCTACCTCATTCATTCCTCTCTGAGGTGTATGTACCATGTGGTCTCAGGTTACGGAATGGAGGCCCAAGAGGTCAGGCTTGTTGCCCAGGGTCACATGGTAAGCAGAGCTGGGATTTGAACTGAGCTCTTTATGACTCCAAAGTCCATGCTTGCAGCCAGTACACCATTCTCTCTTTCCTGGAGCACACACCCACAGGGAGCCGTTGCTCATTCCAAAGCATGAGTGAGGTCGCTGTGTGTGTAGATACGAATGAGTTAAATTTATTTACTCATTCCAAGTCGGCACGGGTATATTTTGAGTGTAAAATGTCAACTGGAATTTTTAATGTATAAAATCTTTCATCTGTCTTTACACCAATCTTTGTACAGACCAGCCCCCCTCCCTTGAGGATTTATTGTGGTTTTGATCTGTCTTGCCTCAAACCATTGAAATCTTTTCAAAGAAGCAGAGCTGTTTTCTTTTTATTTTTTCCTTCTCTTTGCTTTTTTTCCTCCCGCAGTACACTGGTACCAGGAGTGGACATAGTTTGCTATTCTGCTTGATCAAAGCACTCTACACCAATGTAACTTCCTGATCTTACTGGTAACAGAACTAAATGTTTCCATGTTCTGCCAAGATGGGTTGCCAGTTATCGACAGAGGGCTTGCATCTGGTAATAATTATTTACTAATTCTGTTTACCTTTTGATCTGGTTTTCAGTGTACAGCTGCAGCTATCAAGGCTATAAGAGAAAGTGGAATGAATCTGAACCCAGAAGTGGAAGGGACACTAATTCGGGTACCCATTCCCAAGTAAGTTTGGCTGAAATTTACATATTTTGATGTTGGTTTCCTTGGGCAAGCCAACACCCATGATACTATTAGGCTGATAGCATACTTTACCTGTACTCCTCCTGGCAAATTCCAGCATCTTTTAAGGTCCACTTTTACTGATTCAGAAACATTTATTGAGTATCTACTGTGTATGAGGGCTGAGATGCAGCAGTCAACCTGATAAAGTCCTTGACCTCATGTACTTTATGCTCTGGTGGGGAAGATGGGACACATAAGCAGATAAAGGCATTCCAGATAATGAGATGCTACGAGGAAAGAAAAGGCAGTGAGACCTAGTAGGGAGTGACTTGCTGAGGGCGATGGTGGCAGGGACAGTTTTAGCCTGGGAGGCCTCTTTAAGGAAATACCATTTGCTGAGAGCTGACTGAGGAGGAAGAGTCAGCCTCGGGGAGTGGGAACTGCCAGCACAAAGACCTCGATACTTGTACTCTCGAATCCATGTTCCTTGAAGCCATGTTCCTTGAAGAGTTATTTTTACCTTAGTCCTTGCTTGTTGAAGAATTTTAAGCATAAGAATAGGATATTGTTAATTATATAAACATATAGAACTTAGAGTATTAAATGAAAAAATCTGTGGTTTTGCTTTCAGCAGTTTTTACCTGTGGTTAGCTGTAGCCCAAAAATATTACATGGAAAATACCAGAAATAAAGAATTCGTAAGTTTTAAATTGTGTGCCATTCTGAGTAGTGTGATGAAATCTTAAGCCGTCCTGCTCCATCCCACCTGGGATGTGAATCATTCCTTTGCCCAGCGTATCAACGCTGTGTATGCTAACCGCTCATTAGTTACTTAGTGGCTGTCTGGGTTATCAGATCGACCACTTGTGGTATTGAAGTCTTGTGTTCAAGTCACCTTTATTTCATTTAATAATGGCTCCAAAGTGCAGGAGTAGTGATGCTGGCAATTTGGACATGCCAAAGAGAAGCTGTAACATTTTCCTTTAACTGAAAAGCTGAAAGTTCTCAACTTAAGAAAGAAAAAAATCGGATGCTGTGGTTGCTAACATCTATGGTAGTAAGCACAAATCATCTACCCATGAAACTGTAAAGACAGGTGAGTACAGTATGATAAAATATTTTGAGAGACCATATTTACATAACTTTTATTATAGTATAATAATTCTATTTTATATTAGTTACTGTTGTTAATCTCTTACGGTGCCTGATTTATAAATTAAACTCTATCATCAGTATGTAAGTTTATGAAAAAACATATTATGTGTAAGGTTCAGTACGATGCACAGGCATCCACTGGGGGTTTTGGAATATATCCCCTGCAGGTGGGGGGGGGGGGCTACTGTATGTTTATTTTTAAATTAAAAAAGAAAAAAAATGATAAGATTTTGACATGTTTAAGAAAGAGAAAGCCATTGTGCCCAGAACTCAGGGAGGGAGGAGACAGTGTTAGGAAAAGGGGTTGGACTAGTGAGTAGAGGCTGATGGTCAGGCCACGGTAGGAGTCTGGGCTTTATTCTAATTGTAATGGGAAGACATTGGAGAGATTTAAACAGGGGAGTGACCTGATCGATCTGATGTTGACTTTTGGGGGTCTCTCTGGCTGTTGATCAACAAATGGGATGTAGCGGAACATAGTAGACACAAGGAGAACAGTGGGGAGGCAGCTGCTGTAGTCCAGGTGAGATATGGATCTTCCGCCTGCTCAGATTCAGTAGCAGGCAGAATTAGTTTCTCCTCCGTAATCTCATTTCTTAATTAGCCTTTTTTTTAGTCCTCACCTGAGGAGTGAAGATATATTTTCCATTGATCCTAGAGAGAGTGGAAGGAAGGGGCAGGAGAGAGAGAGAGAGAGAGAGAGAGCGAGAGAGAGAGAGAGAGAGAGAGAAAGAAACATCAACGTGACAGAGACACATCTATTGGTTGCCTCTCATAAGCACCCCAACTGGGGCGGGCACGGGGGACCTGCAACCCAGATACGTGCCCTTGACCAGAAATGAACCTACAACCATCCAGTGCACAGGCTGGCACTCTAACCATTGAGAACAGGGCATAATTTCTTAATTATCTTTAAGTCCCTATTCCTACAAAGTGCATTAAAGTAATTCATTCCATCATCCAGCAAACATTTATTAAGCACTAACTACATGCCAGGTACTTTCCTAGCTGTCGAGATATAGCAGTAAAGACAACAAACAACAAAAAGCCCCTGTCCTGGGCTTACCTTATAGGTGAATAGGCATAGTAAACAGAAAACAAAGAAATACATAATGTAATACCAAGTGATGGTAAGGACTGTGAAGAAAAACAAGCAGGATAAGGGGTTAGAGGGAGTTGGGGGTTTTATTGTGGATCGAGAGGTTCAGGAAGGAAGTGGCATTTGAGTGGAGACCTAAGTGAAATGAATGAATGAAGCTTTCAAATAACTGGATGGGGAAAGGAGTGTAACACTAGTCGAGTGTCTTTCTGTGCCACATATTACCCTGTATTTTTTAAGAAATATATGTCTTTATTGATTTTAGAGAGGAAGGGAGAATGAGAGAGAGATAGAAACATCAATGATGAGAGAGAATCACTGATCAGCTGCCTCCTGCACGCCCCCCACTGGGGATCGAGTCCAAAACCCAAGCATGTGCCCTTGGCCAGAATTGAACCTGGGACTCTTCAGTCCGCAGGCTAACGCTCTATCCACTGAGCCAGGGACTATCCTGTATTCTTTTACACGTGTTGCCTCATTGTCATACCATCCCCTCCAGGTAGGTTTTCCCCCCAGGTATGGAAAGTTAAGCTCAGAGAGGTAAAGTAACATCTCCAAGTTCACACTGCTAATCATGTAGCTGGGGCCTAAACCACGTTTAGTTAGTTCCAAAGCCTCAAGATGCACCCAGGTTAGCAACAAGAATTAATCCCCAAACTGAGAGTCCAGGAACTTTCCCCACTGAACTTTTTCCTGCTTTATGACCAGAAAATGGCAATCTTATTTCATTGTGTTCTCGGTACTCTGTAACAATTAACACTCTGCCTTGAAATCATATGAATTGGAAGCGATATAGCCTAGTATTTAAGTATCAGGTAGACCTGGGTTCAAGTCCAGGACCTATTTGCTTGGTTAATTCATTGATTTGCTCAGCCAATTGTCTGCAAATGTGTCATGTGCCAGGCTTGGTGCTGAATGCTGGGAACGGGCAGACCTAATGTTTGCCTTCATGGAACTCACGGACTATGCTAGGCCCTTTGTTTATATTACCTGCAGCTTACTTGTGAAGCGTACTATTACCCACCGTTTATAGATGAAAACACTTAAATTAAGGGAAAGGGACTTGCCCAAGATCACATGGTCAGTAAGTGGCAGTCAGGATTTGAACCCCAAGTTTTTTTATCAGCGTGCAGGCTCTTTCTCCTGTACTCTCGGAACAGATGTGTAATTCTGGAACCTGCTAAGTGGACTCATGGACATTAGAAGCGAGATTTGCAAGTGGAATGGATAGTAGTCAGCAGGTATATTTTTTAGTTCTTGCTCTCCTGTCTGTGAAATCTTGGAAAAGCCACTTAACCTCCCTGAGCCTCGGTTTGCTCCTACACTAGATGAAGGGGCTGCTCTCAGTGGTCTGCCAGATCCCTCTCGGGGCTCCAGAATTCTGCCAAGCTATGAACTTATGCTGCTGAATGCTCACTGCTGGCTTCAGTTCCCCTTCGAGTGGCCTGACTGTGTATCATGTTTGCCTTTCAAAGATCTAGTTCACATAATGCGCACCTCTGCAGCCCCACAGGACTTAGCAGGACTTAACGATCACTCTTGGTGCCGTGTATATTAGTTTGAAGGATCAGTGAGTTTAACTTGAATTTCCAAAGACATGAGGCTCTGTTACATTATATTTTACATTATTTTATGTTAGCTAATGGGCGTAATCCAAGAGAAAGTTGACGGACCAAAACCGTCTGCTCCTGCAAACCTCATTTTTTATATACTTTCTTCCCTTTGACAAGGTGGTAAGGTCATGAGGCCCCTTACTGAATTGTACGCTTGGTAGTTTTCCAGATAAAAAATGAATGATCTGTTCTTTATTATGGAGGCTGCGTCATATGAGAGGATAAAGGTTGATTTAGATGAAAAAAGGACCAAGGTTTATATTTGGTTTTGGCAGTGACTTCCATTTGATTCTGGGCATGTCACCCTAGCAGCTTGCTGCTTTCGAGTGCCTTATTTGTAAAATAAGTAAAGTAATAATGATAGGTAGAGATTTGGTGGGATTAGTAGAGAAAATAGATTAAGTAGTATGATCTCCTTAGAGGAAAGAAGCTTTATAAATATAATTTTATTATTTTAGTATACTTTGAATTTTAGACATATACACACACATATACAGTACACACAGGGTGGAGCAAAAGTAGGTTTACAGTTGTGAGTACACAAAACAGAGTTCATTTTTATATTACTATTTATTAATTATTGTATTATTTTCCATAGGAAAAACTGTAAACCTACTTTTGCCCCAGCTTGTATATACACACACTTTGGGAGGAAAGGAAGGAGTGAGGAAGGGAACTAATATGTTGAGTACCTACTATGTGCTAGGAACTGTGCTTCACATATACAGGGAAAGTGGAAAAGTACAGTTACATTTGTGTGTTGGTAGCACACAAGCATGAAATTGAGTTCTGGCTTGTCTGCTTTTTAACTGTGTGATAATGGCAACCGTCTCCACCTCTCTGACTTTCAGAGAATTCATCTGTAAAATACTTACAGGTCTTGCCTTATATGGTTATTGGGAGATTTCAGTGAGATGATGCGTTGTTTTTTGAGATAATGATTTTAATGTGTAGCAAGCACCCAGTTAATGGTAGCAAATGTTCTTTCATTCCCTTTCATATATAAGTAGGATCATCATTCCCTTTTAAGGATGAGGAAACTTAAGATTCCGCGAGGTGAGGCATTGAAGCTGGGTCACAGAGCTGGAAACTGGCAAAGCTATACAGAAGAAACTAACACACCAAAGCTGATGTCAGGAGTTTGGGAGGTGGAAGGGAATCAGAAACATAACTTCCCAGGCTCAGTTTCTGATTATAACATGTTGAGTTTAGTTCTAGGAAAATTTGCCTTTCCTGATTGATCATGATTCTTCCTCTGCTTAATGACAGCCTGCAAGTTTGCTTTTTTTGCCTTAATTCTGGATGCCCAGAGCTAAGTTTTATTTTTAGTTGCAGCAGATCTCAGTTAGTGCTTCACCCTCATTACACTCCTTCAATTCTTATCTTCTCATTTAAAATTAGTTGACGGAGTATGTGCCTCTTACTGTAATCTGCTCTGATCCTTTGGGGAAGTATGTGGAAGATAATCCTGAATCAATAAGAGGTCAGACTTGGGGCCCAAAGTGGTCCTTGTCACTCAGTCCTCTTCACAGCCCTGGGGATGCAGCTCTGTGTGGCTGTGCACAGGGTTTTCTCCTGGCTGTCGGCCAAAGACCAGCGAGCCTCAAGCTCGGGTTATGTCCGTACCCACTGACAATGTGTATAGCTTTTGTTTTCTTCCCTGGCTAGTGTTCTTTCATTTAGAGAAGTCCGTCAACTGGATAGATTATTTGAACATCCCCTTTAATCAAGATTCACTGAAATCTATTAATCAAATTTTGGATGCTGTTTATTAACCAGCTACACTAAAGTTTTATTGCCCGGAGATGCTGTGCTGAGAGCTTTACAGTTTCTCCCCAAATTCTCACAGCACTACTGTGATGTCAGGAGACGGTTCATATGCCCACTTGACTGATCAGAGACCTGCAAAAATCCAAATCCTACAGAAAAATAAAACTGTTTACTGTTCCCCAAGTATTCTTCCCAGAAGTAACTATTGGTAAGTTTAGTATATATTCTTCCAGATTAAAACAAAACAAAAAACGCATATACAACATATAATGTACATAAATAGCATTAAATATCTCAGTACCACAATCTGCTTTTTTGCATAACATGTCTAGTGTGCACATTTTCATGATACTTTCATTGTGTGTGGCTGCAGAGAAATTCCCTTTGAGATGGGTATAATACAGATGAGGAAACTGGGGATTAGTTTAAGTAATTGCTTAAGGTCACAGATTAGTAATTGGAGGAGTAATTATTCAACTCAGATCTGTCTGTTTCTGAAGCCCCCGTTCTTGCCACGTTATCACATTGCTCCTTGGAATATTGACCAGGAACCTACCTCCTTCCAGCTCTGTGGCCTCCTTGTCTAGCTGCCGTATCGCCTAGTGGATCTTGTGCTAGGGGTCTTAGGTATAATGTGCACATTCCAGGAAATATTCCCTTTTCTTGCAACACCCCCTGACACACAGACCTTTATCCATCTTGAAAGGAAAAGAGAAATCAGAGAAGAATGCCTAATAATTTAATTTGGGCCGGGCAGCCACAAACTGCATTTGAGCAACTGCAGCTGCCTTTCCAGCCCATTCATTTCCACCGCCTGCTTGCCACCCCTGCTTTCTCAGGGCCATTCATTCTGCTCAGTGCATTCCCGTTCCTTCCAGGCTTTAGGATGCCTGCCTTCTCCTCTTCAGTGTTGCTTTCCACCTGGCCTGTGGCTTTTTAGAAGCACCTCTTGTTATTTCAGGTCCCAGCACAGATGTTCTGGTTTAAACACACAAGAACATTCCATGAGGAATCAAGAGTAGAGCATAGACTGAGGAGAAAATTGCCACCAATACCTATGCAGAAGCTACACCCCAAAAGACAGGCTCATCCACATCCACTCCTCCTCTCTTCTCCACCCTTTGTGTCCTGCACCTGTTCGCAGGACCTGGCAATTGGCAGCTATAGGTCAGGTCACTAGACCATCGCCGTTTCTATAGATTCCCTTTCTCCCCACTGCACTTGGACTTGTAGGGGAGCTGGAAGAGTAGTAACAACCTATATATCTAAGCAGAACTTAATGTTAGAGCACTGCTATTCTTGTAAGGTTAGTGCTTAGATTGGTCTGGCACCAAGTCTGGAATTCAAGACTGCACTGGGCTCAACTCCCAGGTCTCCCGGGAACGTGTGTGGCCTTGGGCAGGTACTTGATCTGTCTGAGCCTCCCTCTTCTAACCTGTGAAGTCCAGGTGATGATACCACTGATGTCATGGAGGTGCTGTGAAGACTCGCTGAGCTAATGCATGCAGAGCACTTCAGCTCAGAGCCTGGCGTGTGGAAAGAGCTCTGCGAGTGTTAATTATTGAAGGGGAGCAGGTGACATTGGGGCCAGATGTCCAGGCAGATATAAGTGGACCCTTACTGTGATGACAAGATTCCTCCTTATCTCCCTGTCTTGCTTTCTTTTCTTCACAGCACTTATGTGTCACTTTGTATATTTATTTTCTCTCTCTCTGCCTCCTTCACTAAAATGTGAATAGGAGGAACTTTTGTCACCTTGTTCGTGTACATATAAGCAGAAGCTGTTGCTTATATACATAAGCTGTCTCCCTCGCTCCTGGAGCAGGTCCTGGCCCATAGAAAGTATGCAACCAATGTTGACGGAGTCAATGGATGTGAGCACTCACTACGTGCCCACTGCTGTTCCAGGTGCTATTTGTATATTAACTGATATGTTCACAATAGTCTTTTGAGGTAGGTGTGCTATTACCCCTATTATAGGTGAAGAAACTGAGCCACAGGGGAATGGAGTTCTCTGTGCCCAGTGTCACATGGATAATAAGTGGAAGAATAGGCGGTCTTTCTCAGAGCCTGGGCTCATAGCCACCATGCTGTCCTCTCTCTCAGTAGGACACATCACTAGTATTTTTATTGCTGATATGATTAGCAGCTGTAGAATAGTCAGTACCTATAGATGCAGAGTTCTCCAACCATCCCCTTTCTCATTTGCTCCTAACACTAACTGTGGAAGAAAAGTAGCATTTACTATCCCCCCATTTGACAATTGGAGGAAATAAAAACATGTAATGTTTACTGAACACATCATCACATGCTAGCACATTTAGTAACATAATATTTATAACAATCCCACTAAGTTCATGGTATTGTACCCATTTTTGAGATGGGAAAACCAAGGCAAAGAGGTGAAATTATTTACCCAGGGTCATACAGCTAAGAAATGATAGATCTGGGCCTCGAACCCCGGCAGTCTGGCTTCAGAGACAGTTCTCTTGAATGCTTCTCTAGACATCCTTCTTTGAGGTTCAGAGAGGAAAAGTTAATTGTCCATAGTTACTAATTTACTCTGTAAGTGACAGAGCTGGGATTGGAAATCAAGTCTGCTGTGGTCCCCAAACCCGTGTTCTTTTTCCTGTACTTTCGAGCCGATTCCACTTACTCCTGGACTTGGATTTCCATCATTCTGGGGTGACAAGGAAGAAGATGAGTGACTTAATCAAGGTCACTCAGCTGAGAGTTCGGAGCTCAACCTCCTTTCTCTTTCCCTCACAAGGGACTGTTCAGGATGGTACGTCTGGCTTAGCCAGGCCTCAGCACAGGACAGTCCTTTGAAAGCAAGTGGCCAGTGTGTCCCCAGAGAGAAGTGAAGTTTCTGCTGTGGGAGAAGTCCTTGCAGAGTACATGCATGATTGCCTTTGGGCAAAAAGGACACTTACTGTCTTTCTGAGACATTAGGGCACGTAAGCCAGGCCTGTGAGTCAAAGGGGGGTGGGTGCGAGGAGAGGGGAATTGCATACCTAGAAGCATAGGAAGTCTGGCTGGGCTACACAAACAAAAACATTTCCTTCAGGCCAGCGCCCACCGACAAGCAGTCAAGTAAGGCGTGTGTCTGCTGATTGCAGGCCGATGTTCCTGGTGGGGGTGGGGTCTCCCTGAAGCCCAGGGAGGAGGTGACAGGGTTTCTCTCCACAAGCTGTCAAAGATGTGTTTGATGCTTCCTTCTCCCTCTGCCTGTCCCCGAGCTGCTGGAGCAGAACTTGAGCCTCCACTGCCCCGGCTGCCTGCTGCCTCCTCGGTTCGAATTCTTTCCTCTGTGCTCACTACCCACTCAATAGCCCACGCTCCAAGTGACTAAACCCATTGGTCATTCTCTCCCTCACCACTCACATCCTCTATCCCCAAGTCCTGGAGATTCTGCATTAAAATAAGAATGCAGCCACCATGAATTGAGTTTCCATAGCACATATACACTGTCATTTCTCGTAATCTTGCTTCCACCCTCTTAGAAACATCCTTACCCCATTTTGCATCTGAGGAAAGTGAGTCTGGAGATGTTGGGAGCACGCTTACAGTTCTGAAGCTAACAAGTGGCAGAGCTGGGACTCCAGGTCTTCCTGGCTTTAGCGCATGTCCTTTTAATCCTTTAAACTCTCCTGACCAAAGATCCTTTGAAGTCAAGAGCTGTCATATTGTAACAGATTTGTACTGTAATTGCCCGAGCTGAGCACAGCTTCCTCTGATACACACCTGGCGAATGGCTTTGTACGGGTGCCCCGTTCTCCTTGAAACCAGAGGAAGCATCTTTCAGTCAGTGGGCCTCTCTGCTGTGTGAGTGACCAGCGGGCCTGCCCTCAGCTCATTGTTTGTGGGAACACGCTCAAGGAATTGTGCAGGAAGGCCCCCATCCAGGATGTTACTGGAAGACCTGCTGGAGGAGTTTGTACAAACAAAGTGTGACCTTGCCAGCTCAGCCAAACCCCTGCCTTGTGCTGGGAGGCTCTCTGACCCGAGCGGAAAAGCCTTCTGCCTCCATCACCCAACCCAGCCAGGCTCCTGGGGCGCGTCCTGAGCTCCCCGCTGCCTGCCTGGAGGCTCCTCTGCAGGCGTGAGCCACACGCGTAGATCTGGTTTGTACATTGCCGTCCACACAAAATACAAACCTCATCACGTTCCCTCAAACAGCTATGGTATTCTGTGTTGTTCTTGGGAACAGTCTGCTAAGACCCTTCCCTCCTGCCCACTTTTTTTTAATTGTGGTAAGATAGACATAAAAAGTTGCCATTTTAGTCATTTTTTAAAATATATTTTTATTGATTTCAGAGAGGAAGGGAGAGGGGGAGAGAGAGAGAAACATCAATGATGAGAGAATCATTGATTGACTGCCTCCTACATGCCCCCTACTGGGGATTGAGCCCGCAACCCGGGTCTGTGCCCTTGACTGGAACCGAACCCGGGACCCTTCAGTCCACAGGCTGACGCTCTATCCACTGAGCAAAACCAGCCAGGGCCATTTTAGTCATTTTTAAATGTACTGTTCAGCGGAATGAAGTTCATTCACGTTGTTGTGCAGCGAGTCTCCAGAGCTCTTCTCATCTTGCCAAACAGAAACTGTACCCATTAAACAACAACTCCCCATTGCCCGATCCCCCAGGCCCCTGGTAATGGCTGTTGTACTTTCTGTCTCCATGATTTGACCATCTAGGTACCTCATATAAGTGGAATCATATAATATGTGTCCTTGTGTGTCTGGCTTCTTTCACTTAGCATAAAGCTTTCAAGATTCAGCCACCTTGTAGCATGAACCAGAACTTCCTTTTTAAGGCTGAATACTATTCCCCTGTATGTCTGTACCACATTGTGCATCCAGTGTTCTGCTAAGACTCATTATGATGTTGCCAGGCCTGTGTCCTGCCCTTGCCAGCCTCTCCAGCCTCCTCACTTGGGCCATCTTTCTCTTCTCTGTGTGCCCTTCTGCAGCTGCACTGCCTTTTCCTTTAAAAAAAATATATATATTTTTATTGATTTCAGAGAGGAAGGGAGAATGAGAGAGAGTTAGAAACATCAATGGTGAGAGAGAATCATTGATTGGTTGCCTCCTGCATGCCCCATACTGGGGATCGAGCCCGCAACCCAGGCATGTGCCCTTGGCCGGAATTGAACCTGGGACCCTTCAGTCCGCAGGCTGACACTCTATCCACTGAGCCAAGCCAGCCAGGGCATGCACTGCCTTTCGTAGTGTCTTGAGAGTATCCTCCGTCTTATCGGAAAAGTGCCTGTGCTTTACGGAGGCCATTCTGTCTGGTGGGAATGATCTTCCCTTAGCCCTGCCGCTCTTTACTCTACTTAAATATCACTTAGCTTAGTTATCACCACATGTAGTTCCTGGAGCCACAAGGAGATCTTGGTCAGACTGCCTTTCCCTGCTAATTATTTTAATTGAAGTCTCTTTGTCTTTATTGTATTTATTAAGACTGCATCATATTGATTAACTGTGCATGTTTGTTTAATGATTGTGTTCCTTGCCAGACTGTAAACTCAGTTATTTTTGTTGTTGCTGTTGTTAATCCTCACCTGAGGGTATTTTTCCATTGATTTTTAGAGAGAGTGGAAGGGAGGGGGAGAGACAGAGAGAAAACATCGATGTAAGAGAGACACATCAGTTGGTTGCCTCCCACATGCGCCCCGACCAGGACTGGGATGGAGCCTGTAAGCCAGGTACATGCCCTTTACCGAAATAGAACCTGGGACCCTTCAGTCCACACTCTATCCACTGAGCCAAACCGGCTAAGGCTAAACACAAATGTGTTTGATG
Source organism: Myotis lucifugus (assembly GCF_000147115.1). NCBI lineage: Eukaryota > Metazoa > Chordata > Mammalia > Chiroptera > Vespertilionidae > Myotis > Myotis lucifugus. Next base: position 4,442,147 of record NW_005871135.1, read on the forward strand.
CTATATCCTTAGTGTCTGACAGTGGCTGGCACATGCTAGGTGCCCAGTAAATAGCTGTAGAATGATACTGTAAACTGCATGAATGAATCCTGAAGAAAGAAAATTTCAGGGCTATGTGCTGGGAGCATTTGTATTTTAAAATGTGCATGAGATGTTTAATTACTAGTCAGATCTCAGAAAGTCATCTTACTGAAGCATAGATTGTTTGCCCTACCCTTTCTCTGTTGATAAAAACTTTCATGAGTAAACTCTTCATTATTTGAAGATGCCTCAGTGGTTGCCAAAACATAAACAACAATTGCAACAAAAGCAGCTTACATTTTCTGATTGTTTATTCTCCACCAAGCCTTGTAGTGTATACTTTCCATGTATTATCTCATCGAATTCTCACAATAACTCTGGAAGGTAGATGTTGTTTTTTGTTTATTTGTTTTCAATTTCTATTTCCAGATGAGATCATTAAAATTCAGAGAGTTTAGCCCTGGCTGGTATGGCTCCATTGGTTGGGTATCATCCCATGCACCGAAAGATTGCCGGTTCGTTTCCCAGTCAGGGTACATGCCTAGGTTGTGGACTTGATCCCCAGTAGGGGGCATGCAGGAGGCAGCCAATTGATGTTTCACTTTCACATCGATGTATCCCTGTCCCTCTCCCTTCCTCTCTCTCTAGAAAAAAAAAATCTACCAAAATATTTTTAAACACCTCAGAGTTTAAATAGCTTGCTTAAGGTTAGTCAGCCAGTAAGTGGTGGCCCAGACGTGCAGGGCAGTCAGGGTGGAGCTAAGCTTCCTAGGCCACATCCCCTGGTGCCTTTTCCCTCAGTAACTGGAATAGCCCTCTTTTTATCTGTTCTATATGCCATGATTGTCTTTGAAACCAGAGTTTTATGACTCTGGGCCTCCAGAACAAATTTGACTCGGTTTGCACCATTTTATGTCTCATACCCTCCTGCCATTATATTTCTCCCTGTGCTTCTGCCTGAAATGCCCTCTCCTTTCTTCTGCAGCTGACAAATTACTCTGAATCTCCTGGGCATTTTCCAAATCTCCAGACAGTACGCATGCTCCCTCCACAGAAGGTCCGTCCCTCTGATCCAGCAGCAGCCATCCTCTTTCTCAGTTGTGGTTGACAGTTGTCCCCACCACTGCATGAGCCTCCGAGAAGGTGGCCCAGGCCTGCCTCCGCTCTGGAGCTCCTCAGCCTGGCCCAGGGTCTGGCACGGAGCGCAGGGGCCTCTGCCAGTGCTTGAACCAGTGCATGCCAGGCACAGAGAGGCTGCTAGACAACTGGCTGAGTTCAGCAGCCTGGAATACAAACCAGGGTGTACTCACAGAATCCACGAATGTGAGATGGAGACGATCGGATGTATTAATCACTGGTTTGGAAAGGCATTAAAATATTTCCATAATATAGTATGTTTCTTTTCTAAAACAGATGTGCCCTCGTTTCATGAGAAAGTAATTAAGTGTGTTTGATTAAAACATTCATAAATGCTATATCATTTACTCAAGGCTACTATATGCTGCTTTCTTTATTGGTACTTTATACATGTGATTGCTCTCCCAGTCACCTTAAGATATTTAGGTGTTTTTAATATTTCCACCTTAGAAATGAGGACACTGAGGCTCAGAGAGAAGTGAGTAGCTTGCCCAAGCATAGTCAGCTCTGGGTGATAGATAACGGGAATGAAACAAGTCGGTCTGACTTCAGAGCCACTGCCTTTCCATCACCCTCACTGCTTCTGACCTTGTATTTTAGATACCTTCCATCTCAACACCCCAAGCTCAGCCCTGCCCATGCTGGTGCCCTCTTCTTCTTTCCCTTTTCCCCCTCCTCACTGTGCTCCCTTCTCCATTTCCTTAGATTATTGCTTATTTGCATCCTAAAACTGAAATATTTTTGTCATTGTCAATAATTGGATATTATTATTTGTGGAAACTGTCTGGTGTTAGTGTAATGTCACATTTACACTAATAAATAAAAAATGCACTTATTAAGGCTAAATTACATATATTGTGATTTTCTTTATATTGCCGTTTGCTCTTAAGATTTTTTGAGCCCCAATTGATATATTTTTAAATGTATGGTATTTTTCCCTTCATGTAAAATATAAATAAAACAATGTAGTGAAGAGGAAGTTGATAGATAAAAATTTTTATTAAAGATTTTCTAAACAGTAGGATACCTATTTCAAATTATATATGAAATATAAGATTGAAATACTTGTTGTTAGGGAAGTTTGAGAGGTTTCTTACAGACTTAGATTCATTTATTTTCTGCCCTCCTAGTATTTCAGCAGGATTAAGTTTTTTGAATCAGTGGATCAAGTTTTAATTTTCCTGTTCCTTCCTTATACCGACATATGCTTTGGCAGAACAAAAAAGAGACCTAAACATGTCAGCATGATTTTTGTTCAATGAATTAAAAACCATAAAAGTAACAAGATCTGATCCAAATCCCTAAACTCCTGACATGGTGGTTTTGTCCTTTTCAGTCCCAAGCTTCATATTACTGGCTTTGAAAAGCTTTCTGCCTGGGAGCAGAGTCGTGGCAGCAGTGCCGGATTTATGTGAAATAGAGTACAAGGGGGGCAGCATGGAGTAGTGGAAAGAATACGGGCCAGAAAGATCTGGGTTTGAATCCCAGTTCTGTCACTCAAGCCTATCGGCAAGTCACTCAACCTCTGCACCTCAATTTCCTCTGGGCAGAATGGGGGTATGAGAATCTAGTTCAAAGAGCTGTGGTGAGGATTGTAAGGAAATATACCTAAAGTACTCACCTGGCATAGAGGGGCTTAATAATGGTAGTAATCAGGGTCATTTTTATTTTGAGAATACCTTCAATTAGCTGAATCCAGAAGGATTTCTTTATAACACATCTGTCCACTTTGTAGTGTATCTTTCTCAAAAATGTTCAGTTTTCTTCTCATCCCATCAGGGAAAAAATACCAGGTGGACGCCACTAAATCTTTAACACATGCTTGCCACTGTTTCCCACGGAGCAGGTATCCAGAACTTGGGATTGTCCTTACTGGGCAAGAACTGCATTGATTTGAGGGTCAGGAACTATATGCCAAGGATGTCCACTTCAGGACCCAGGAGGGCAGAGGAATTTTGTCATACTAAGACCATTGACTTTTGAGACAGGACAGACTGGGTTTGATTTTGTGTAAGATATTTAAAATTCCTTTGGGTCTCATTTTTTAATCTGTAAAATGGAGTTCATGATCTTACAAGGCCCTCCATGATAGGAATTTCTGGCCTCTTTTCTTGTCATTCTCCTTTGTTATCTGCACTCCAGTCAGTTCCTCAAATGAAACTTGGTCTCTGCAGCTCAGAGCCTTCCTACCTGCTCTTTCTTCCTCCTGGAAGTCTCCCTTTGCCACGCCAGTGCTGGCAACTTGTTCTCGTCCTTCAGATCCTAGTGTGGTATATTAGTCAGAATAGGATGGGCTATGCTGTAGTAACAAGCAACCCCCAGATCTCCACGGCTTTCACAACAGAAATGTATGCCTTGCTCATGCTGTATGATGGGCGCTGTTCGTCATAGTCACTCTGGGAACTAAGCTCATGGATATTCATATGCCACGTATATTGTGGCCAGCAGAAGCTAATGTAGTGGAACACACACTGGCTCTTGAAGCTTCTGCCCTGTAGCAGTGCCCATAATTTCTCTCACATTTCATTGGCCAAAGCAAGTTGTGCAGCCACACTGTGTGGCTAGGGAAATGCATTCCTACTGCAGCAGTAGGGACCAGAATGCTAGTGAAAAGACCTCACGGCCACCACATTCATATGCTATTTTTCTAGGAAACGCTTCCCTTAACTTGGACAGAAACTTTTGAGTTAGCTGAGCTTCTTTTGTGCTGTGACATCTGATGCTTTCCCATGTTCCTGTCCATAGCACTTCTTACACTATGTTGTCAATTTCTCTCTATTGACCTCTCTGCCCAGCTAAGCTCCTTAGGAGCAGGACAAAATGTTCATCATTTTGTCCTCAGTGCCCAGCACTGGTTTTGATAGGTATTGGACCCTTGATCTGTACATGACAAAGAAATGAAGGCAGGACAAACGTGATGGCTTACTGTGCTGCTGGGCTGTTGTGATGATGAATGTAAAACAGGATTAATACTAATTGCCTCATACAGTTGTTGTAAGGATCAACATATGAAGTGCCTGTCCTGGTGGTTTATAGTAGGCCCTCCATGTGCTCATTGTTGTTATTATGATGAGATGTTAGTAGTAAACATAACTAACATTCATTAGCATTTATCACATGCCAGACGCTCCCCTGGGTCCGTGTGGAAGTTAACTGGTGCATTTGTTCTCACATGTTACGTTGGGACTCCCGTTGTTTCCCGGTCAGTTTTGAGGTAACTCATAAGTCATTTGCTATAATGATAGTTAAGATTCTGAAGGTTGCTACATATTTGTTTTGGGTGAATTAGAGATTTAAAGATGATGCTGTTTCTATAGTATCATTACTCATTTGCATCGCTTTCTTTAGTGGGAGAGAAGGGGATGGAGTTATAGCCAATTGTTGCTTCCTTTTATTGAGCAGTTAAAATGTGCCGGGGTCAGTGGCAAACAGTGTACATGCATCATCTCATGTGATCTTGACGCCACTGCCTAAGACAGGCACTGACAAGTCCCAGTATAAAGACAGGAACGCTGAGGAGACAAGTCTTACACTTCTTGTAGGATTTGCCCCTCATATTCCTAGACTCCTTGGCTCATGCTTTTAAGCAGTACTCTTACTGGCTCTTCTCCGCTAACTCACCAGGAACCTTACTTGACCCTGAGCACCCCCATGGGCGCGTGTCAGGAATGTGAAGCTCATCCACCATCAGAGAGTAAGGTTACAAACTGTTGAGCTAATGGACAGTGTGATGTTACCGGTAAATTTTTCTCTTTTATCAGAGTAACCAGGGAGCACAGGGAAATGCTGGCCAAATTGGCCAAACAGAACACCAACAAGGCCAAAGACTCCTTACGGAAGGTTCGTACCAACGCAATGAATAAGCTGAAGAAATCAAAGGACAAAACCTCGGAGGACACCATTCGACTCATAGAAAAGCAGGTACGATTCCCAGCGATGTAATGCTTCTGTATCTGATCCAGGGACTCACTTGTTCATGTCTAAAGTGAGGAAAATGAAGACAAGATACAGCACCCTGGTCCTTCATTGATGTGATGACTGGGTCATCATTGATGTGATGACTGGGTCTCTGTCCTGGGCCTCGCCCTGTGCTGGGCCCTGGGATTAGGGAGGAGGAGGAGGAGATCTGCTGACCTTTCACTGTGTGCCAGGTTCTGCCAAACACTTTCCATCACTTCATTTATCCTTGTCACTACAAAGCTGTGAGGGGTAGGCAGCAAGGAAATAGGTCCAAGGAAGTTGAATGGCTTGCTCAAAGTCATACTGCTGATAAAAGGTAGAAATGGGATCCAAAGACAGGTCGACTGACTTCAGAGCCTATATACATTATTGCTCTCCTGTCTGAGGTTGGTGGTCTGGGTGCTGAGAAGTGAGAACTTAACAGTGTTCTTGGTGTGCCCAGTGGTGGCACTTACACCTGTCACTGGAAAAAAAGGGGACATATATAATACTTTCAGTCATAAAGGTAGGAAGGTAGGAAGGAAGGAAAGGAAGGAAGGAAGGAAGGAATCTATCTTCCCTGGCTGGTTTGGGTCAGTGGATAGAGCATCGGCCTTCAGACTGAAGGGTCCCAGGTTTGATTCTGGTCTAAGGGCACATGCCTAGGTTGCTGGCTCAATCCCCAGTAGGCATACAGAGGGCAGCCGATCAATGATTCTCTCTCATCATTGATCATTCTATCTCTCTCTCCCTCTCCCTTCCTCTCTGAAATCAATAAAAATATATTTTTTTAAAAAAGAAAAGAAATCCAACCAGGAAATGACAGTGGCCTGACCTGGGTGGTACAAGTGGAATTAAGGTAGGAAGATGAACTTAACAGTATTTAGGAGATAGAATTTATAATGTTGAGTGTGCTGTAAAGTGCTCACCCAAAGCCACCTTGTCCACAATAAAAGCGTTAGTTTAAGTAAGAGTTTGAGCAGGATGTGGACCAAGAGGGAAGGAGTGGAAGGCAGGACACCTGGAGGAGGCCATACATGGACTCCCTGCTCCCCTTCTCCTGGGCCAGCTAGTCACAGGCCAGGCCAGACAGTCACCCAGGGGAGAATTTTAGATGGATTCTTGGGGCCAGCTCCTGAATTTTCTGTTTCAGCAGGTCTGCCCAGGAATGTGTATTTTTAAAAAGTTGCCTAGGTGATTCTGCAAAAAGCAGACAAGGTGTGGCAAGGCACCCGAGTTTAAAAGAGATTGTTCTGCAGTTGGTGTCCTGTGGCATTGGGGAGGTTACACGACTCCTCAGCCTGTTTCTTCTGTAACAAGGGATTTGTAATTCCTGCCATGAGGGTTGCCCTGGGGCTGCTAGAAGCACCATTACCTGACACCCAGACCCCCAAAGCTCCCTTCTTGCCATCCCTGTGCTCTCCTCTCTCCCTGCATCAGCTGACAGAGATACAGAGGCTAGCTGGCCTCTCTGAGCCCTGATCAGTCCTGGGAGAGTCCAGGCCTGGTCCCTGCTGAGCCAGCTCCTTGTCCATCTCCCCGGGGCTTTCATCTCTTCAGCTGACATTTGGCCCCTTGGTTGCTTCCTGGTGGTAGGTCCTCACTCAGCAAATCTGGGCATCTGCCTCAGGGACCAGAGCCCGTGCTCCTTGCAAAAGAGACTGATTGGATAACCAGCTCTCCTGATGAAACCCCCTTGACAGTGACCTTGCTGGAAGCCTTCTGTCCTTGGCACCTGGCTTCTCACCTTCCTTTTCAGATTAGATATTTTATTCAGTGCTTGTTACTGTACATTATTTTTCAAAGTGCAAGTAACTTTATTTTTTTCTGATACTAAACTAATCCTTGTTTCGTATAAATTTTTTTTAATTAAAAAGAAAGTAAGTGAAATTTCATCACCCAGAGATGACCATTATTAACATTCAAATTATCTCTGTAAGCATTTATGTAATATTACAAGAAAAAAGCTACTACTAGATATTTATTTCACAACAATCTTTATTACTAAGATATTATCATTTAAATATTAGTTCTGCCATTATTGATAAAAACTTTTTACTGTCATGTGGTTCAAAGTTCAATAAGAAAATAGAAGACAATTTTGTACACACTTCATTTTGTTCTTTTTTCCTGACAGAAGGCACAGATATGCAGTTTTTGGTGTATGTTTTTATTTAAGTTAAACAGGCAGGGGCTGATTGTTGCTTTATCAAGCAGTTTTTAAAATATGTTTGTTTACTTTGTTCCTGATTATCAAAGTATTGTAGAAAATGCAGAGTTCAGAAGACTGTTTTTAAAAAATGGGGAAAAATTCACCCCATGATCCCACATTGCAGGAACAACTGCTCGTAATATTTTGGAATTTTTCTCCCCCCCTTTTTTTAAACTACATAGTTTTAAACATGATTGAGAACATGTACTGTACATACAATTTGTATACAGCTTTTTATTATCTGTTCGGCATTAAAACCATTAGCATTTTCTTGTGTCTTAAAAATCTCTTTGTAAACAGACATTTCTAATGGTTGCAAAACAGTCTGTCGTCATACCATAATTCACTTTTGTAAGCCCTGTTGTTGGACATTTAGTTTGTTTAAACGTTTTTGTTATTTTAAGTAAGGTTGCAGTGAATATTTTTATACACACATCTTTGTTGAGATAATTTCCCTAGGATACAGTCCCAAGTGTGGAATTACAGCGCAAAGGGAATGCATGTTTTAAGGTTCTTGGTACAGAGTGCCTAAATCACTCATGGGTTTTTAGAATATGTGTATTTAATTTTTTTTTTTTTGGCCTTTTCTAATCTCTAATATTTGAACCTAGAACTTTTAATGTGAGCTTAAAATGTTGCTTACATTAGGAGTGTTGCTTTTACTTCCACACTCCATTGGAAAGATTACGTTATTCTTTGTATAAATCCATACAATTTTTCTAGAGGATAGTATGGCAGTATATACCAAAATCCATACATTTCTGATTCACTGACTTGGGAATTTATCTAAAATAAATTGTCAAAAATCTTATCTATAGAAGTGTGTGTTGATTATGTATAATTGTAGAAAACTGGAAACTGTCTAAATTTCTAACAGTGGGAAAATAAGTTGTTTTACATTCCTTAACTGGAATCTACATATAGCAACAACTATAAAAATATTTTACAGATGTACTTTTTGGAATTTATATTTTAAAGGTAGATTACATAACAGTATTATCATATGATTTTATTTTTATAATGAAGAGTTTCATGTACATAAAAAAATTGGCAGCCTATCCACTTAAATGTTAATGGTGGTTATTTCAGGTAATGAGATTATAGACAATTTTAATTTTATACTTTGAGATTCTCTTAATTTTTAAAAAAATTTCCAAATGTCTTTTGAGGTCATACATTTCAAAATTCTGTCATAAAAATGTTTTGTCTTCGGTCTATAAGAAGGAAATTATTCTGTGGTGGGTTCTTTCCCTGCAGTCATGTCCAACCCCCCTCCCCCCCCAACCCCCCAAACGCTGCCCCTCCCTTCCCTGCCCCCAGCTCAGGCCAGCTCTGCTGAAGAAGGCCCAGGGTCTTCCAGCCGGGCTCTGACATCTGTCAGCCTGCTGTTTCACCTTCGCTTCAGTTTGCTGTAAATGGGCCTGCTGAACATTAAAGCACTTGGCAGAAACCACCAGTAAATCTGGCCAAGATCCTTTCACTGCTGCCTTTTTCTGAGAAACGGAACTGCTCTGAAGTGACGCTGGGTGCTAGTGGGGCTGAAGGAAGGAAAGGCTCCTAGCAGACGGGCAGCAGGCGGGACTGAGTGAGGCGGTGGGAGCAGCACCCAGTGGCACCGAGGGTGTTCTGAGCCGGGCCTCAGGAAGGGTGACTCGCTACCCAGGCCTGCCCCAGGGTGTACTGTGTGCTCCTGCCTCCCTCTTCCTCGCTACCTTTCATTTTCCTGAACTTGTAGGGAGCAGATGTGATGGTGATGGTGATGCTGATGATGGTATAATCCTTGTGAGGCAGCACTCGGTAATGGAAAGGGCTCTTGCTGTGCAGTCAGAACAGCTCTTTGGCTTGTCAGCTCCCAGCCAGGTCAGCAGATGGCTTCACCTTTCTGAGCCTCTGGTTCCTCACTGTAAGTGGGAGCAGGAAGCCTCTCTCACAGGATTGGTAAGAGGACCAAGTCCCACAGCTGCTTAAAAGTGGCGAGTACGGTTGCTGGTCTTCAGTAATTCTCTGCCTGTTTGCCCATTCCATGTCTCTCCTCACCAGGGACAGGGATTGACTGAATGAGCCTAGCACGTCTGCCTGGAAGGAGGCAGACTAGGTCAGGTGCAGTGGTCTCTGCGGGGGGCTGAGTTCTTGGCTCAGTCTCATTACTGACTTTATGTGATTCTGCACGGGTTAGTTAACATTTTATGCCTTGGTTTAGTCCTCTGTAAATAGGGGTAATACCTGTGCCACCTGCCTTATAGAGGTTATGTCAGGTTGTTGGATTTGAATGAAGTAACAGAGAACAAAACACTTTTGCAAACTATAAACTACTATGCAACCGTCAGGTGAAATAATTAACATTCATAATACATTCAAGGGAGATGAGTATGGTATTTCATGTTTTGAAGATTATGTGAAATAATGCGTGTCAGCTTTTTAGCCCATTGTCAGGCATGTAGTGAGTGGGAGGTGTCGGTATCCTTGTCGTTGTTGTTAATCATCGTTATTTTAAGAAGTCTGATGGAGATGGAAAAGATGAACTTGCAGGCAGACCGTCCCCAAGGGCACTCTGTGCCTGTAATATAGTAGAAAGTTAGTAAATATTTTCATTAATTAATTAATTTGAAAAGATGTCAGGAAGTGACAGTACAAATCAGAGTAACACAAGCAGCATTTGCATAGCAAATAACCAATTTAAAACATGCTTGCATATTCATGACTTTGTTTAACCCTCCCAACTACTCTCTAGGGAAGGGCCCAGCACCCTATTTGATAGATGAGGAAACTGAAACTCAGACGGGGGAACGGACTTGTACATTGTTACCGTGCTGAGAATTTAACCCAGAATCCACATTATCAAATTGTTCCCCTAAGTACTCTTTCCCCCAGCCCCGTCTCTGTCCCCAAACGCCATTTTTCCAGAGGAGGCTTGCAGCCTACACGTGCTGGAGTGCTGCTGGGCACCACGCCATACCCCATGCAAGGCAGGCTGCTCAGGTGGGGGCAAAAGAAGCATTTCTAGGGTTTGCAGCACCCGAGTGAGGAGGGACCGAGCAGCCATTCGAGCCGTCGCTCTCCCAGAGTGCCCAGCAGCCCCAGGAGCTTTGCTTTTCAGCTAAAAAATGTGCAGTTGTTGCTATGGTGAGAGCCTGGCTGTCTGTGCCGGGGGCCCATTGCTCCAAATCCTTTTTAGTTTCTACCTTTTCCAGGGCATTTATTTTGCAGTTCCTGGCCAAGGCCTGTGGTCTGCAAATAAAGATGTCGAATAGCCACTGTGCTGCTGAACACAGATCCTCGGCACTGTGTACCCCTCAAAGCTTCCTGCCGAGGCTTCCTGCCTTAGGTCCCTTTAAGACACGGGAGGGAGACGGCAACACCTACCAAATTGTACTGTGTTTTTCATTCTGAGGGAGTATGGGTTTATTGCAGAAAATATAGAAAAGCACAGAGAACTTTAATAATTATTCATTTAGTAACTACTTCCTGAGCACTTGCCAGTGCTGGGGATGTGACAGATGCCACATGAATAATATATCAGCTATCTTCCCATCACTGGAAGATAATCACTATTAATATTTTGACAGCGTTCCTCCCAATTTTAAAAATATGCATAATTTTGAGCATTTGAGATTGTTTCTGCTTTATATCCATATACACAATTTTGTATCCTGCTTTTTCTTTAATTCAGGGGTAACATAAGTATGTTTCTATGATATTATAAATAATATCTTTAAGCATTCTTTTTTCATGATTACAAAAGCAATCCATGCTTGTTATAAAATAGTTAAACATTCAAACGTTTCAGAAATATATACTGGAATCTTACTCCTATTTATACCCTCTTCATAAGAAATGGATCCTCTTAAACCTGTTTTTGTTGTTGTTCATCCTCACCCGAGGACATTTTTTCCCATTGATTTTTTTAGAGAGTGGAAGTGAGGTAGGAGATGGAGGAGAGAGAGAGAGATAGAGAGAGAGAAGCATCGATGTGAGAGAGACACATTGATTCATTGCCTCTTGCACATTCCCTGACCAGGGCCAGGTAAGGAACCTGCACCCCAGGTACACGCCCTTGACCGGAATGGAACCCAAGACCCTATGGTCTCAGGGCCGACACTCTAACCAGCCAGGGCTTAACCCCTTTTAATTTTTATATGTATCCAACTATTTACCCATTCTTTCACTTTTGGTTTTCTGATTTTTCATTATTAAAAATAAAGCTTAGATAAACATCTTTGTTTATAGAACTTTTTTCAGATTCCACTCCTGTGGTAATTTTCCCATTGAGAGAATTTGGGGTTAAAAATGGTATGAACATTTGCATCATTTTGAATCCCTATTGATGATATGTGACCTTATCCATTTCACCATAGCTTCTTGGCATTGAATATTGTAATTAAAAACCACAACATCAAATTTTGTTAACTCTGATGACTGAATTATGTCTTGTTTGAATTTCCATTTCTTCAGTGTCTATTGAATTTTCCATGTTTGTTAACCAGATGTACTTCATCTTTTTTCAAGACTTTTTTCTGCTTAACTGTTGGGATCTTAATATTCTTCTTATCAATTAGTGTGAGGGCTTTATATAGTAGAATGTCTGAGTGCAGGAAATTCTAGAAGTTCCTTAAGGAATAGATATGGCTGGCTTCTCTGTACTCTATGATAATAGTTAAGAATTTGGAATCAGACTACCCAGGGTTAACTTTTGCCATTGCTACTTTCTAGTTGTGTATCCCGAGCAGGTAATCTAACTGCCTCAGTTCCCTCACCTGTGAAGTGGGGATAATAATGGGGTACCTGTTAGGAATCAGGGTGTATACATCAAGTTTTAGTAGAGTGCCTGGCTGGGACTCAATGAACTTGAGCTTATGTCACCATTATTATTTCCCAGATAACCTTGTCAGAATTCTGGAATGTTTCTACGCCGCCCTCTTCCAGCCCCGGTGACCAGGCTGTCTCATTTCGTGTTTTTGCAGATCAGCCAAATGGCCGACGACACCGTTGCAGAGCTGGACAAGCATCTGGCAGTGAAGACCAAAGAACTCCTCGGATGAAAGTCACGGGGCCAGTTTCTAGGGACCCACCTGGTGGCAGATTGGCATCTCTGTACCCCGTCCCACGGAAGGCCGACACCCTGTGCTCATCACCTTGTGAGGCCCAGCCTTCCAGAGGGACACCCAGACTTGTTCAGTCCCTTCCTCCGGCCCCGTCGCCCCGTTCTGCTCTGGGCCTTCTGGCACGGGGGGACCTTTGGAGAATGTCTGCTGCTGCCTAACGACCAGGGCCACCGGCAGGCTGACCACTGACTAGTCCTCATCTCAGGAGCCTCCTTTCCAAATAATTAGTCCAGCCCTGTCCCCAAATTTCAACGTTGCTTGGGCTGATGTGGGCCTTCACTTGTGACTGGATACTTTTGCGAGAGGCCTATTTTCACCAAGCAATAAAATCAAAATAAATTGGAAAGAATAATAACCTCAAAGGAAATGATAGAGTCCGTGTAGATGAATGATTTCTGAGGAGCTGGTGTGTGGAAAGCAGCCAGAACAATACTTTTCCCTCAGTCATTTCACACATGCTCTTTACTCCCCGGACCTTTCCCCGACTCCTCACCGGGCCAGTCCTGTGCCTGCTTCACTTCTCAGGGGGCTGGCATTTCCTCGGAAGCCTCCTTCCCCCGGCTGAGAACCCCCAGTATTGGCTCTCACCCACACCTTAGCTGTTCTTTTTGATAATTAGTCTCTGTATCTTCAGTATCCTCAGAAGTTGACATAATGCCTGGAACCAATAGGCACTCAAATGTGTTGTGAATGAATTGCACGTAATATTTGCACAATAAATGCTGGCTTCTTTTCCTTTCTTCCCACTGTTAACTCTTTCATTCCATCACCTTCCGCTCTTGCTCTGTCCTCAATATTTACTTGGTAATGAGGTGCCTTTCCCCCAGGGTCTGCCTCTTAGTGACAGACAAGCGATTTATTGTGGCTCATCTTTGGGTACTGGATTAAGTTAGGTTTTTCCCTCCCCAATAATTTTTCTTTTAATCATTCATTTGTTCGTTCATTCATTCATTCATAATAGAGCCATGATAAGCTAAATACAGTTCTAGGCAATATTTTTATTGACTTCAGAGAGGAAGGGAGAGGGAGAGAGAGAGAGAAACATCAATGATTAGAGAGAATCATTGATTGGTTGCCTCCTACATGCCCCTCATTGGGGTTCAAGCGCGAAACCCAGGCATGTGCCCCAACTGGGAATCAAACCATGATCTCCTGGTTCATAGGTCGATGCTCAACCACTGAACCATGCCCATCATTTGTGTGTCAGGTACAGTGCCATGTACTGGGAATACAATAATGGGCAAGATGCGGCACCCGTCTCTGAGGGTGTGTGGTGCCCTGGACTGACCTACTGTTTGTAATGTCATGGGTGGAAGGTAGGACGTTCATCCAGTTCAGTTCTGTCAAATGTCTGCCTTTAGAAGGGCACCCACTTTGGCAGCAGCTGGGCCCAGCCACACTCCGAGCAGCATCAGCTTCTCCACTGTCTGACTCCTCTGGGGCTCTGCTCCGCGCTGGGGGGCATGGGGTGCCCTTCGCCCTCTGCTTGCACTGGTGGAGCAGGCTGCACGGCACCCAGTGCAGACTCAGGGTCAGCATCAGGTCGAAGGTGAAAGAAGCTGACACATGTCCTGCCTGCTTACCTGTCCTCTGTCAGACCCTGTCCTCCAGCCCCGAGTAGCCATCCCACAACTGGAAGTCAGCTGAAGGAAGAACAGGGCCGGAAAGAGCCATCGAAGAGCCTTTTTTGGGGAAAGCCACATAGCAAGGGCTTTGCAACAGTCTTTCATGAGTGGCCGAAATCCCCCACTCACTGCAAATGTGCTTCTCAAAGATGCAGGATTTTTTAATAAACAGAGGAAATGATAAATTATGTTGTAATTCCACTCCAAAGGCATTTGGTTCTTAACAGCCAAATCCTCTGTAGTCTTTAAATAAACAAAAACTTATTTGGTGAACAGACGGGGGGGAAATTGAAAGATTTTCTGTACTTGGGTTCCACATGTCAACAATTTCTCTCCTGTGTGTATGTTGGCCAAAGCCGAATATCATGATAAATGAAGAAAGGAAAACCTCAGGCCCAGGGCCGTTAGACAGCTCGGCAAATGGCTTTCAGCTGATTGCTCTATTTCAGTTGACATTTATCAAAGACTTTCTCTGTTACTCGGCGTGTCAGGGCTTCGGTGGTGGCAGGGACGAGAAGAAGACTACCTGTTTGGATGTGCTGAGTAATGAGTAATGCGGAGCAATTCACTCTCCCTCTCTTCCTTCTTCAGTTTCTCTTTCAAAGACGAAAAGCTGGGTATGGACATTCTCACACTTGCCAGAGGAATTAACCATCTCCTCTATTCAGTTCAACAGCTTTCAAAGTCTCATGAAAAATATAGGCCAAAGAGAATTCAAGAAATTTTTCTGGTTATTTTCTTTCTTCCTTGCACGTGGGATGTGTGTGTGTGTGTGTGTGTGTGTGTGTGTGTGTGAAATGACAAGAAACTAGAATGTTAAAAATTAGAAGAAACTCTTCAGACGTCCTTATGCCCCTTTAAAAATTAGAAGTGTATCCTTCCAGACCTTTATACATACATAATTTTTTTAAAGTGAGGAGGAGAGCTATTCTGTTCCTATTCTGAAGCTTGCTTTGTTTACTCAACAGCATGGCCATCCATCCATGTGTGAACATGTGGACACAATTTATTCTTTTTCATTGCAATGTAGTATTCCACAATGTGAATGCACCATAATTTATTTCCCTATTACCTCTAACATTTAAAAAAAATATTTCAAATGCATGGAGAATATTTCTATTTAAAGTGTTTTGTTTTTTAAATAAAAAGAAGAAGCCCTATTCTAAATTTATGTTTGGTAACCTTTTCCTCAACCTCAGACTAACATTTATGGAATGCCTACTGTGGACCAGGTACCATGGCTAGACACTTGTGTTACTACATTCAAACTTCTGAACAATCCTAGTTGGTGGAGGCATTCCTCCTATCTGTGTTTACCTGTGAGAAAACTGAAGTTCAGGAAGGGTATTTAACTTGCCCAAGGTCACACAGGTGGTAAGTGCCAGAGTGAAGTTTGACATTCCTATCTGCCTTTGAAGTGTGTCCTTAATCAGTGTGCTTCAGTTTGTAGGTCTCCATCGAGTACTTACTCAAAAAGCACCTAGCATTGTTCTGGGCCCAAGGGTGATAGAGAAGCAGAAAGCTTGCTTTCCCCAAACAATTAGAAAGCTACTTCTAATAAAGGACCCCATGCAAAGTAGCAGAGTAAACACCAAGGGAATGGTAGCTCTTATGGAAACAGTAAAGACTACATATTGATACCTCACCTGGTGTCAGACTCCTCTACCACATACCAGAGAACCAGAGAGTGAGCCAAAAGACCACCCGGCGGTGAATAATGTTAACAATAACAGTATTGATAGTATCCATAACTGATACTGACTTGGTGCTTTTTAGTTTTCAAAGTGCATCTACATCCTTTATCCCACTGAAACCATTGAGTGAAACTTTGCAGTTTCCTTTGCCCTAATGATGGTCAATGTCATGATGTGCATAAAAAGGGATATTCTCTATTTGGGGGACAAATTTTGTTAGGTACACAGGGGCTGGCCTGGCCAGAGGGCAGGGCATATGTATCTTCTCTCCCTTCAAGGCTCCAGCCTCAGCCCAAATGGCCCCCCTTTGCTGATACTGACAGGGGCTACCATGTCCTGGGCCTTTGCTGTGTATAAGTAAGTCTGGAAGCTCATTTTACCAATGAGGAAATGGAAGCCCAAAGAGGTTAAATGACTTGTGCAAAGGCCGTCATATATATGGTATGGAGTGCAGGGAGTCTGACCCCTCCAGCTGGGCAATCTCAGTAAGTTATTTTAACTCAGGCCAGAGCAGTGCAGAAGCGAGAGCCTATGGGTCCTGTCTCAGTTTTGCCCTTTCTATCCTCAATAAAGGTCACTCCATTCCCCCAGGGAGGGGCTTGGACAAGATCAGAGAACCCAGGCTGGTCCCTGGCAGCAATTTCACCCATTTGGGGCAAAATAAATAAAGGCAATGTAGCAAATGTTTTCATACAATAGGTAATTTAACTTAAAGGACTATTCTATATTCTTACATTTTGCTCTTTCTACTTGTGTGTTTAGTGTTAAAATATTCTTATGATAAGAAGCTGGTGATTCTAAAAAATCATTATTTAGAAATATAAGAAGTTAGTCCCCTCCTTTTTATTTAACTTCACTGATGCATGAATCCCAAAGTCTGGCAGCTATGGTGCCCTCACGCCTACTCCTAGAGCTGATGTCCCTGAGGCTGCCATCCAGGGGCAGCTGGAACTGTAACCAGAGGGACGTGGGGAGGCAATTTGAGCTGTGTGGGTGTCAGGGACCCCGTGGGTGAGCAGGCAGTGGCTGAGGGGCAGGGTTTGGAAACAGGACAATAGTCAATCAGGAGGGTTCAGAGACCTACAGGGAGGAGGGGCGGGTGAGGAGAGGTTAAGTCGGAGAGCAGAGAGAGGGAGGCAGGGACAGAGACAGATACACACACAGGGCCAGAGGGAGGGAGGGAGACAGAAACACACCCACATGCACACTCCCGAGCGAGCACACGTAGAAGCCTAGAGATCAGCAGGTAGAGACAGAAAGAGATGGCGACAAACAGTCACAGAGACAGAGAGAAACAGATGGTGACAGTGCGACAGTTAACAGATATCCGGGAAGAGACACCTAGAAATAGAGACAGAGACACAGAGGGAGATAGAGAAATACACACAAAGAAAGGGACCAACATCCAGGGAGAGAGACACAGAGAGTATTTAAAAAAAGGGGGTGGGGAAGAAGGAAAGGGAAGGAAAAGGAAGAAAAGGGTGGGGAAGAAGGAAAGGGAAGGAAAAGGAAGAAAAAAAGAAAAATGGAAAGACACACATTTAGATGGAAGGCTGTGGCTGTGCTGGGCCCCAGGGTCGTGGAGGGTGTGGGTGGAGGAAGAGCCAGCGCTGGCCGCCAGGGCTGCGGGGACCAGATAAGGACGCCTGCCAAAGGAAAGCAGGGGAAGGAAAGACGTTTACTGATCCCCGGGGGAGAAAGCCAGGGAGGCTGCCCCAGGCCCCAGAGAACAATAGGTACTTGACTTCAGCGGGTCATTAATGAGACAATTAATGGAAAGAGTAACAGAGTCCTCCCCGAGAGGCCTTGGAGAGTGGATAAGTGGAATTATTGTGGGGGGTGTGCGGAGGTTCAGGGGGAGGGGGGCTGTCCTCACAATCCAGATGTCCAGCATGCCAACTGCAGATTCCTCACCTGGGGCACGGGGCCTCCCCAGCCCCCCCTCACATGCCCTGTGCTCCCTCCACCCTGGACTGTACCAGCCCCTAGGTGTGTCCTGGCTTTCCTATCCCCAGCCCCCTATGCTGCCACTCCCTCTACCTGGAATGTCATCCCTTGATTATCTCCATCCATGGAAACCCTACCCATTCCGGGGTAAATAAATGTGCATCCATAGGATGCCATGGTAAGCCAGGGCCACATGTTTCAACAAGAATAGAGCCCCCAAAACATAAGGAGCCATGGGAAAAGCAAGTGGAGTCATAGATACAGTGTGATGCCACTTACATAAGTTAGAATGACATAATCAAAAAGTGATTCTTTAAAAAAATTATTCCTGATTCTATTTTGCATTATTTTTAAAAGGGTGGGTTTGAAGGGCTACTTACAAATTCATAATGGTGATTGCCACTGGGGGGATAGGCAGGAGGCTTAAAGTATACCCAAAGTTATTTCATATATCTATATATGAATATATAAACTTAACGCAATATTTATTTTGTGTTGTGAAAATAGGAATGGTTATTATCTTGTTTTCTGTTTTTAATTTTTTCTATGCTTTAAAATTTGTTCCAGAGAAAGAGAGACATCCTCCAGACCCAGCTTAAATGCCACCTCCTGCAGGAAGCCTTCGAGGAATCCACCCACCAAGCAGATGTGGGTGGTCCTTCTTTTCCCTGGTTTCAAATTCTCAGAGGTCACAGTGCTTTCCCCCTCGTATTTCCCTGTGTGATGTTCATAGATTGCTTACCCCACTGGACAGGACCCTCCTGAGGAGAGGGACTTCCAGCACGAGGCTGGCACAGAGGTGGTGTCTGTGAGGCTGAACTTACCTCTCCCATCCATTAGGAGCAACTACGAAGACTCTGATCACATCCCGGATCCAACACTCACAATCATTTTGCAGGGGAGGGGAGTGGGCTCCTGAAATTCACAGTGTGCCTTCTGGAATGGGGAGCCCCCAGGAATACAATCCCATCTTCTGTTCGGCTACTTTCCTCACTTTGGTGCATGCCTCATTGTTCCTGCCCCTGTGTCTTTACTCATGCACTTACTTCCCCTACACCCAGTTCACCATTTCAATCCCACCAGGCCTTTGAGACCCGAGTTAGTTCTCCATTTTCTCTCTTTTTAAAAAATATGTTTTGAGAGAGAGATAAAAGGAGAGGGAGAGAGAGATAGAAACATCAATGAGAGAGAATCATGGATCGGCTGCCTCCTGCACGCCCTCTACTGGGGATCGAGCCCGAAACCCGGGCATGTGCCCTGACTGGGAATCAAACGGTGACCTCTTGGTTCATAGGTTGATGCTCAACCACTGAGCCACACCACGCGGGCTCTATCTTCTTTATCCACTCATCTGTCATGGGCTTTTAGGTTGTTTCCATATCTTGGTTGATGAGGATTTTCAGGCCTCAAGAAGTCGAATGACTCATAAGGCTCCTTTGATGTCAGGAAGTCCATGCCAAAAAAAGCAGCCTCGTGATCCCCAGTGCCTTTAATTCTCAGAACCCAGTCAGCCCAGCGTTAGATCCCATTTTAATAATAGGTACCTTGGTAGCCAACCCTGGAGCGGATTGGAAACGATAAGTAAGAATGTGGAGAAGGGCAGCTTCCACCTACAGAGATCTGTTGAGTGCTGAATACATGGATAAATGAATGAATGAATGAATGAATGAATGAATTGCCACCAGGCTGATTTCTGCCTCTTACCTGATTTTCCTTCCTCTGCTCTATCTCTTGCTATCAGATTAATCATCTAATGGTCCTGCCCAGAAGCGCCTATTGCCCAGATAACTGAATACCTCCTAACCAACCTGTTACTCCATAGCTGGCCTATCTCCACATAGTGACCTCTTCAAATTGCACATCATGCCTGGCCAGTGTGGCTCAGTGGTTTAGCGTCAACCCATGAACCAAGAGGTCCCCGGTTCAATTCCTGGTCAGGGCACATGCCCAGGTTGTGGGCTCGATCCCCATAGTAAGGGGTGGGGGGTGTTTCTATCTCTTTATCCCTCTCCTTTCCTTTATCTCTAAAAATCAACAAAACATTTTTTAAAAAATGTGAATCATGCCACCCTCCCTTCAGAGGCTCTCTATCACCCCCAGGAAAAAGGCCCACATTCTTCCCTCAGTGTCTGGACTGCAAGGTTTGACCTGGACGGTCTTCCAACCTCCCCCTTGCTCTGGCTCCAGACACACTGACTTCTCTCAGGCCCCACAGTGCCTGTCACTGCAGGGACTTTGCACATGCCGTGCCATGCCAGGCCTCCGCCTGGGGTGTTCCAGACCTTTCTCTGACTTGCTCACTTCTGTACATCCTTTAGGTCTCACCCAATGTCACTGCTCCCAGGCAGCCTTCCCTGACTGCCCCAGGTTGGGTTCCCAGCCCCTGTCAGCTGCTCCCACAGCCTAGGACTATCCCCAGCCCCTCCCTGGCCCATTTGATTATAGGTAATGTCTTCCATGTCTGTCTCCTTCCCCAACTCGGAGCTGCAGGAGGGCAGGGACTATCTTATCAGCATCACCAGCTCGGTGCCCGGAGTGAAGCCTGGCACCCACCTGCACTCCACAGGTATTTGCTGAGTGACTGAATACACCTATTTGGCTATTCATTGAAATGGATTTATTCATTCAACAGATATTTATTGAGCATCTACTAAGTGTCAAGTGGGGTTCTCTACACTCCACCGTAGTGAACAAACCTCAGAGTCCCCCCGCCCCCCGCCCTCCTGGGGATCACATTCTACTTGGAGGACGCAGACATTAAACAGATAAAGAAATAATACAATGGCAGACACAGTTCAGTGCTATGAAGGAAAACAAAGCAGCTGTAAGGGAAGAACTGTGTGTGTGTGTGTGTGTGTGTGTGTGTGTGTGTGTGTGTTAGTGACACTTCTGTGAGGAGGCGGGGGTCCTGAGAGACCCAGGACCCTCCCCCCTGTTGGGCAGGCTGGGCCCCAGATGTGTCCAGGTGTGACAGTCCCAGATCCCCACATCCTCCCTGCCTCCCAGGGTGGGAGCAAGGAAGCCCGAAGAGGCCTTTGGGAGGGAGGCTCTGGAGCGAGTGCGAGAGCCGAAGCTGCTCTTCACAGCAGCTGTGATTGGGCTCTTTCTGCGCGGCGAGAGGCGGCGATTGCTTTGTGCGGGGAGGACTGATTGTGGCCGGGCGATTGGCACCCACAGATCGCGGCCGCCCGGGTTTACCGCGCACCCCCAGCGCCGCGGCGGGCCGTGCGCAACGCGCCAGCCCAATCTCGCCTCCTATATTCAGAGTTGATTAGACGCTATTTCTGCCTGGATTTTCAGAAGGCTCAAGAGCTTTTTTAATCACTACAGTGGCTCATTACGGTTTTGCAGTGACACTCATGTCCTTCAGTTCTCTTCTCAGATTAGATTCTATAGTCAGATGAATATTGGATGATTTCATTACATACAAATGCAATCAACAGTTTTGCATAAATTTCTTCTCTTTTCTTGAGTTTCAATTGACCCCAGCACCCATGGTGGCAGGCGCGATCCACATGCAAATGAGCTGCGTTTGCAGCCGCGGAGAGGGAGCGGGAGGAGGCGGCTCTTGCGCCAGCCCTGGAGCCAGCGAGCCTTGATTGCTCAGCTTTGGGCGAGGCCCTTGGAGGAGGGGGCGCAGCTCCAGGGGCAGCCGCCATGGCCCAGGGCACCCCCGTGCGGGGCTGATGTACCTGCTGCTGGCGAACTGAGGCGCGGGGATGCTCAGAGTGGGGCCGGCTCTCTCTGGGCGGAGAAGGAGTGTGAAGATGGAGCCCTGGCAGCCGGGCCCTTAGCCGTGTGCTCAGGGTGCTTGGGCTGGGCCGGCGCTAGTTAACAGCTGGTGTGGACATGTTTCAACATTTTAACAACTGGTAGGGCCTTAACAGTGCGTTCCTGCTGGTTGTTAGCTCTAAGCCAATGAATGCCGCCGCCATTACCATCATCCACACTACCACCACCACCACCACCACCACCATCATCATCATCATCATCATCATCATGATCATCGTTTCCCCGGTAGGGCTCAGGGCTCAAGCCATGGCCGTGAATGAGGACAACCAGCCAAAGTCAAAGCCAGCCCAAGGCAGATAGGAAAGGGGAGCCTGGGAAAATACCCCCCTTTCTTGATTTCTCTCCTTTTGTGGATGGAGAAGCAGGATGGTCTCAGAAGGCCTCCTTTACCAGGAGACTGAATCCCATGCACAGCTATGGCAGCCAGGGCTTGCTCCCCGCTGCAGCCGGGAGCTCTCTCCCTGAGTAGCCTCTTCCACTTACTCAGCACCTTGCTGAGAAGGCGCTTCTGTGGGCTCCCTGGCCCTGGCCCTGTGCTGTCTGGGCCCACAGTCCCTTCTCCTGAGGTCAGCCGTGGGGATGTGCTCTGAGGAGTCACCTTTTCTGGGGCTGCAGCCTCCCACCTGGTCTGTCCTCCAGATGCTCCTGGTGGTTGTCACAGTTCAAAATCCAAGCCCGGACTCAACTCCAGGCACGAGGCTGGAGGATCACATGCGGAGAGCTGTGTGGGGTCAGGGCACCCAGGCTAAGAGCTGCGCCCCTGGGGTGCGGGGAGGGGAAGCCTGAGATGGAAGCTGTGGACCTGAGGTTCCCGGGACAGGGGTCTGTGCATCCCGAACCCCACTTCCCTCAGCAGGTTCTTTATGAAAGCTCAGTGACATGACACAGTGTAGGATCCCGACCCAGAGAGAGACATGCGATCGATAGACAAGGAGTCAGGAGAGATGTGACCCAGCTCCAGTCATCATCATGGACACGATGGAACCCTGAAGTGGGTGGAGCCAGAGCCACAGCCATGGACGCGGCCCAGGCCCCTGCCTATCACTGACTCCCTAGATCAGAATCCAAACCACTGAGGTCTGGAGAGAGGAGAGTTGGGCATAGAGTCACAGCATCGAAGCCAGAGCCTCCTGCTTCAGTCTGGGGGCTGCTTCCCTCTCCTCTGGCCCCTGAGGACCACTCCCTGGTCATTCTGTCCTTCTGTGCACAGTCTCTCGATACCTTCTTCCTAGCGGAAGGGACCTACCCCGCACTGCCTGTGCGTCTGCCTTCTGCTGCCCTCCGCTTCCCCACACCCCCCTTCCTGTGCAGCTCTGCGTGCATCTCTCTGCCCTGTCTCTCCCGGTCTCCATCTTTTGACGCTGTCTGCCTCTCCATCTCTGTGTCCCTTCCTCTCCTTCCTCCCTCTCTGCCCCTGGTCCTCTCTCCGTCTCTCTGTGTCTGTTCCTTGCTCTTAGTGACTGTGTTTCCAGAGCTGGCCTCTGATGGGATTGGTAGATTTGAGACCTTGAGCTGCCCCCCTGGGAGCTCTGGCCCCTGGAAGGAGGAGGCTGCGGGTGGGGATTGGTTTCTGAACTCTCTGAGCCTCCGTGTGGTGGCCAGCCCTGGGCCATCCAGTTCTCTCCCAGTCAAGGACAGTGGGAGAGCCATCCTGTTTCTTTCATCACAGGACTTTCCTCACTCTGGTCTGGAAGAGAGGGTGGGAGGCAGGGCTGGGCAGGGGCGAGGAAGGCTCCATGGACTCCTCCACTTGACTGGGGTCATGCTATCCAGGCTGATCTTCAAGTTGGGTCCAGATCTGCTGCTGTTGGTGGCAGGCTCCCCCCATGGGAGCTCCCCTCCTGCCCACCCTCCCTGCAGCTCCTCCTGGCAGGAGAACCAGTTCCCCAACCCAGTGGAAATCTGTTTTGCTCTGCCTCTCCCTTCCCTCTCTCCTCCCCCCCTCGCCTCTCTCTCACCCAGGCACGGAGGACTGCTTTCCTAGGATTCCCCTGCTTCCCAACCCCCGGCCTTGGCACTCGCAGGGCAGACAGGAAAGAGCGGGGCTCTAGAGGCTGGCAGGTCCGTGCCAATCCCTGTCCTGCCACTTGCTGCTGGATCATCTCAGGCGAGAGATGTAACCTCCCCGAGCCCAGTTTCCTCCTGTGAAAATGCAGGTAACACTTCTCTCCTGGCAAGACCGGCAGGAGGACGGCGTGAGAAAAGTTACATAAGCGTACCTGGTACAGAGTTGGGCACAGAGTAGACATGCATTAAAGCACTGTTATGAATACATGAATGAGTATATGATGAACGAATGGCAGAATTTAGACATGCATAAATGGGGCACGGGGAGAGGAAGGCCAGGCGTTAAGAATGGCACAAGCAAGGGCTTGGAGGTCAGAAATCTTAGAGAGGGAACAGGGAGCCGTGAGTGCTCAGCACGAATGCAGAGCCCGGAATCCCAGTGCAGAGCCCGGAGTCTCGGGGAGTGGGGACAGGACTGGGCAGAGCAGAAGGACCTCCTGAGTGCCAGCGAGGCACGAGGCCCCACGTGTGATTGCAGCAGCAGCTACCGGGAGCAGAGGCCCCACGCTAACGCATTCATGAGCGCTGCTCGGTTCACCTTCACCACAGCCCTCTGAGGGAGGTGCCATTATTCCCACTGACAGAGGAGGAAATGGAGACTTAGAGAAGTCAAGTGGTTTTCCTGGGTCACACAGCTAAAAACGGTCCCAGCCAGGATTGGATTTGAGAGAGAGAGGAAGGGAAAGAGAGAGAAAAAACAGTGGTTGCCTTTGTACATGCCCCAACCAGGAATCAAACTGGCAGCATGGGTATGTGCCCTGACTGGGAACTGAGCCCAGCACTGTTCGGTGCACGGGGAGACACTCCAACCAACTGAGCCTCGCTGGCCAGGGCCCCAGCCAGGATTTGAACGCTCGTCTCCGAAGCTTGTCCTCAGTCCCCTTCCAAAGGGAGGGCCCCTTCTCCCCCAGTTTCTGGGCGGGTAATGCCATGAGAATAAAATGGCTTAAAAAGACTTCCAGTTAGTGAAGGCGAGTGAAGAAGGGCACAATCGGAAGGTCCAAATAAATATCAAGAAGAGAGCAGCTTGGCACAAATGCATCAGGGAAGGCTTCCTGGAGGGAGCTGGGCACAGAGGCAGAGACATGGCCCTGAGTAAGGGTGGCGGTGGGGTGTGGCCCGTCACCCGGGATGACACCGGAGCACAATGGCTCTGCTGCCCCACAGCCTGGGCTGGGGCTCCTGACCGGGACCTGGTTTTTCCTGGGGTCCAGTTCCTTGGCCCCACCTGGCCCAGCTTGTGTCTCCTTCTGGCCAGTCCCCAGGAAAGCGGGACAGACAGGTTTCCAGTGACTCCAGACCTGGGCCCATTACCAGCCCTGCTGCCCTCTTGCTGCAGGACTTGGGCCTCGCTGACCTTGTCCACCTGAGAAAGGGGGCTGTGCTCACAAGCTGGTGCAGCTGAAGGTCAGAGCAAGCAGAGCAGCACGAGGCCAGGTTCAGGGCAAGCTCTGAGCAATGTGGCCCCTCCCTTCCAGGGCGCCTTACCCCTGGAGCAGGCGCTGAACCCCACTTCAGAGCATGTGTGGTGGTCAGACCCTGAATCCAGGCTGCCCCACTCCTTCTAGCTGTGAGAGCTTGAATGTTACTTAACCTAGTTCTATACAGTTTCCTCATCTGTACAATAAAGATGACAGTGTAAGCCAGGGTCCCTTATTTAAAACCAGTGACGGCAGATGGTTTCAGAACTTTTCTGATTGTGAAGTCTAACGCCCAAATCCCATCTACTGTACAGCTGAGCTGTGGGGTCTGGGGCATTTCTTATAATCAAACTTGTTCATCAATTTTTTTTCAACAAAACATATAAATGCTCATACCAGGGAGTGAAATGAAGACCAAAAATAGCTTCTCCTTAGTTCAGGTCATTTTGGCACCACATAATTTGACACCAAACCTAGGTGAAACTTTCTGGCCACCTAAGCTTTTAGGACTTCAACCTTGTGGAGAAGGGCTTGTGGGTCTGGAGTATTTGTCTGATGGGGCTGGCGTGTGGATAAAACGAGTTAGTACACGCAAGGCACTTAGAACTGGCCTGGCACAGAGTGAGTGCGCAATGCTCAAGGTCCTCCCATGGCTCCCCTGTCCTCAGGGTAACATGCAATCAATTTCACATGAGGCCCTTCATGACTGGAGCCCTGTCTCCAGCCTCAGGTCTTCCTCTGCCCTGCACACCCTACACTTTAGCTTCGCTCTCTCTTTTCAGTTTCTCAGATACACTGGGCTCTCTCTCTGCAGGCTGGTGCACTTGTGTGTCTTCTGCCTGAAACGCTCCCCTTCCCGATCCCCTTTTCTTTCTTTTCTTTCCTTCTTTCCTTCTTTCCTTCTTTCTTTCTTTCTTTCTTTCTTTCTTTCTTTCTTTCTTTCTTTCTTTCTTCTTTCTTTTTTAAATATATTTTTATTGATTTCAGAGAGGAAGAGAGAGGGAGAGATAGAAACATCAATGATGAGAGGGAATCATTGATTGGCTGCTTCCTGCATGCCCTCCACTGGGGATTGAGCCCGAAACCTGGGCTTGTGCCCGACTAGCAATCGAACCGTGACCTCCTGGTTCATAGGTTGATGTTCAACCACTGGCCACGCCCGGCAGGGCCCAACCCCCTTTTCTTAATTGTTTCTTCCTGTAGGTTTCACAGCTCTCACCTAAGCACAAACCACATGCTGGGAAAGCTGCTGGTCTCCTCCGCAACTTTCTGGGAAAGCAGTAGCCACATGCACATCTGTCTCTGGCATACAGTCGGCGTTGAATGAATGAGCATCCTCACCCGTCAATGGCATTGTCATTAGCTCAGGGACTGAATATGTGTTTGTTGAATGAAACACAGGTCTGGAAGGAAGATCCCACCCCCCATATGCACCCCAGGAGAAGATTCTTGGAATGTTCTCTCCCTCCCTCCTCCCCTCCCTCCCTCCTCCCCTTCTTTCCTCTCCAAATTCCTTAAGTAATTTTTAAACAGGGACCCAGTCCATGCAGGGGGCCAGCGAGGCCTCCAGGATCGCAGGGCCTGGGGGAGGTGGAATGAGTACATTAGGCAGAAACCACTTGTTCAGGGTTAGTAGAGGCCTCTGGGGCCTGGGGAGCAGGGAGTGGGGTGAAGGGGGCCTCTGGAATCCTGGACAATTGCTATAAAATAAACTCCATAATCAGGTAAACGCGCTCGTGTGGGGGATGGTTCCTCTGCAGCTGTGGGCATCCTCCCGGCCGGAGGGGACCTGTCTAATCTCAGGGTAATGAGAAGGTGGGTCCAATTACGACGGAGGGCCCAGGCCTAGGCCGGGGCCGGAGTGGGGGAGCTGGGCCCCTGGCAGCGGAATTAGAACATTTAAGCTGTCAGGCCGAATCCGGGACAGGCCTGATTACCTGGTCCACTGAGGGGCCGCTTTGGTTTGGTGTCGACTATAATTTCCTGGCCGCCAGCCGTGAAGCCAGGGGCCACCTTCTCTCCTGTGCGATGGGGGTCTAGGCCCTGCCTCTCTGACCTCCACCCGCCCAGACCCACCCAGGGGGCTCCGCTGGGCCTCCCAAGGTGTCTGTGTGGGACAGGAAGTGGAACAGGTACATGAGTGTGTGTGATCCGTGGACACGGGTTAAGGCCGTGTGTGAATGACACGTGCACAGGAGGTGGATACGGCACACGTGGTATGGATACCCTGGGTATGTGTCAGTGATACAAGACATGTGTCCACGTGGATTATGTGCAGCAGAACCAGCAATGGGGTGTGTGGGAGACTCATGCACATGGGCTCTATGTACAGGATACTTGTGTGTGGACAAGTGCACAGAGCAGGGCCGCATATACATAGGTTATATGTGGTATGTGCTCACAGTTGTGTGTCCTGGTCTGTAAGTGCCATGAAAGCAGGGATCAAGTCTACCTTGCGGACTGCTGAACCCCCAGCACCTGTCTGGTGGATAGATGCTGATTGCATAAATGTTGAGAGAATTCATATCTGTATGAAAGGTACATGGGAGCTATGTGATGCATGTATTAAAGGTAAGAGCATATGGAGTCGGCATGGAACGGGCTGGTGTGTGTGTGTGTTTGTGTGTTACTTGTCCTCGTTGTGTGACATGGGGGCATGAGCAGTGGAATGCTTCAAGGATATGAACTATGTGAGCTCGAGGCCTGCCTCCTCCACTTAGACTGTGTGATCTCAGACAAATCATTTAGCCTCTCTGAGCCTGACTTTTCTTAGCTGTAAAATGGATTATAATAAGGCTCACAGCTAGCATTCATTGAGCTCTTACTATGCTCCATTGCTGTACTTTCTAGGCTTCTCAGGCATGATGGTCTTACTGACTTTTCACAATAACCCCCGTACTAAGTGTGACTATTGCCCCACTTTACAGGCGGGGAGGCCGACGCTCTCAGATGTTAGAGACAGTGAAGCCAGGGCTCAAACATGGGCAACCTGATTGCAAGGTGAGCTTTTACTGCCAGGCTAGCAGACAGTGCCTACTGCATAGGGCTGTCCTAAGGATTGACCGTGACCATACAAGTAAAGCACTTAGTGCTGCCTCTTGTCGTGTAGTAAGCGCTGTGAATGTTACTATATTATTCGCACAACACGTGTGTATGGGATGTGTAAAACAGGTGCAAAGACTGTGTGGGAAATGTGCATGTAGTATATCTGAGTAAGAGAGTCCATATGTAGGTGTATTTGTGGATGTGTATAGTATATGCCATCCATTCAAACAAGGTTTATGATACACGTACTTGCGTATATGCACGTGATATATTTCACACAATGAACACAAGATGTGTAAATAGTGTATTATGAAATTGACAAGTAGCTTATGAAATGAGAAAAAATGCATACTTGAGGTGTGTGATATATAAGCCTACATTGGCCCTGTCCTTATGCATTGAGGAATATATGCAAATTGAGGTGTCATAGATATTCTGAGGTGCAGGTGTGGTCACAAATGTGCACATTTGGTGGGTTCACAGAGGTGACAAAGATATAGATACGCACCGAATGTATATGCATAGATATACATACCACCCGTATGCAATGCCTTGTATGTGGTCTGGCATGTGCACATGTATGCAAAGTGCTTACGCACAGGTAGAAAGAGAGGCACTCCGACAAACACGCTGTGTTTGTGTGATACACGCACTTGAGGGCAGACTGTAGTCTTTTTTAGATGTATATATTTGTTTGTGATTCATGTTCTGTGTCTCTGCTTAAATGTCGCCTTCTCAGTTAAAATACCCATAACCACCCTATTGAGAACAGACCCAGTTTCCCATGCCAGGCCCTTCTTTATTTTTCTCTCCCCCCAAAATACTATCCCTTTTAAATATACTATACAATTCAGTTGTTTATGATGTTCATTGCTTTCTCCCTAGAATGTAAGTTTAGGGAACCAGGGACTTATCTCAGGTTTGTTCACAGCGGAATCCCCCAGCACAGGACCCGGCACCTTAGAGATGCCCACGCACAACTTGTGGAGTCGACAAGTGGATGTCTGCGCGCCTGCAATGCAGCTGCAGGGGCCGATGCGGGCAGGCGCTGGGACTCAGGCGCACAGCTCAGCCAGGTGGCTGGGCCCCAGGGCAGTGTGACCACCAGGGTGGCGGGCGGGGCGCACGTACACACGCACTTAAACGGAGTGCTCTGTGCACGTGTAAGTGACAGACGTGCACCAGCTGCCGCCAGCCAAGCGGCTGGGGCACCTCC
>NW_005871135.1:4471618-4502591 GCF_000147115.1 Myotis lucifugus
CCCAAAGAAACCTGAAAAAGCGCAGGCCTGGCATTGAAACCAAAGAAAATAACCCCATCAAATAACCCAAAAAACAACTTTCGACCTAAAGCGGCCTATATCCACACCATAATAATACCCCGAGGAAGCGCGGCCCCGCGCTCCGCTGACCCCGGCATCCGCTCCGCCCGCCCGGGAAGGTGGGACGCGCCCCGCCCTGCGGCCCGCGAGGCCCGGGTTCGAGTCCTGGCCCGCCGCCGCCCGAGCTGCGTCCTCACGTGAAAATGAAACAAGCGCGTGGAAGCCCCCTGAGCGAGTCCCCCGCGGCCCCATCCCCCAGCTCCCCACTCCAGCGTGCTTGTCCCACTGAAACCGGACTGTGTGCCTCCTTCAGTCCCTGCAGGAGAAAAGCACGCAGTGAGATCCAGGCTGCAGGGGGAACCCTCCTACCGACCAAAAAAACGCACCAGCCCAGCTGGAGCGACACCCCTTTGTGCAAACGGGCTGCCCAGGCCGGGGAGCTACACTTCGGGGTGGAACTCTGTCTGCAGGCACCCGAACGGATGGGGAAACAGGTCTGGAGAGGAAACACTTGCCCAAGGTCCTCAAGCACAGAACTGTCTCATGCAGACATTTTACACATCCGGGGCTTCCTCCCCGAGCTTAGAAATACGGCCATTTTTGTGGTTGTTGATTGTAAAATAGATCAAACGAACATGGGTACTGATCTGTATCTTTTCACACCAGCTCTACCCTGTTACCCCTGGAGGTGGGCGTGGGTAAACTGAGGCCCAGAGAGGAAAAGTGTCCTGCCCAAGCAGGTTGGGGGGTGGGGTGGGGTGCGGGAAGAAGATTCTCTCCTGGGTCTGCATTAGATGTTAGTCCTGACAACTCTGGCACCTTAACTTTGGGTGGGGATGTACTTACACGAGGATTAAGATCTAATCAAGGCAGGAAAAGTAAGGGATTAGCAAGCCCAGCCCAGCCCAGCCCTGCCCACAGCACTGAGCTTTGTTCTCCAGGCTTGGATACTCTTGCCTCCTTGAGAAGGAAAAGGCAGCATTTCCACCATTTCCACAGAGGCCCAGAGAGGTTAAGTGACTTGCACCAAGTCACACAGCAAAAGGCTATGAAGCAGTGGCCCTGCACCCACAGTCAGACCTCTCCTCCTAGGGAGAACCCCTCCATTGAGTCCTACAAGGTGAGGGACCTGTCTTGGGGTGCCTTCCCCTCGCTGGGCCAGGATATTCTGATTATAGAGAATGGCCTTCCCTCCACCCCTGCCCCCGCCCAGCCCGGGAACCCTACACCGGGGGTAATTGAGATCAGATGCGGCTGTGACCCATGGCATGCTCCCCAGGAACCTGGAAGCATTTATTGTCTGGAAGGGAATCCAGGGCCCACTCTCGGCCGCCCTCCCTCCCTTGCTGCCTTCTCCCAGGCGGCTGAAGGTGGACGGGGGCTCTGAGGAGCCTCTGGTGCTGCTTGGGGGTTAGTGCAACGGCCTTGATGAATACGACTGCTGAAAGCGCCTTCCTGGCTTCCTCTTTCCTGGGGATACGGTTACAGGGGGCCAGACTTCCTGCCCAGCCCGCCCAACAGTGCAGTGTGGATCTGCAGGCTCCCCAGCCAGGCAGCTCCACAGCCTCCTGTCAGCTGGGGCAGCAGCGGGCCCCATCTCATTCAGAGCTCAGCTCAAATGTCACCTCCTCAGGGAGGCCCTCCCTGACCACCCTATATGAACTAGCCCACCTACTGGCAGTCTCGCCCTCTCCCTCTGTTTAATTTTCTTCACGTGACGTATCTCTAGCTGGTTCAGCTGGTTGATTCCTTTTTCTTTTCTTATAATAGTGTTTATGTCTTGACATTCCCACTCTCCCCTCAAGAATCTGAGCCCTGTGAGGCTTTGTCTTGTTCACCGCTATATTTGTAGAGCCTAGAACTGTGTCTGGAACACTGTAGGTGCTCAGTAAATACCGACTGAGTGAACAAAGCCATGCGTGGGCCCCCACCTTTGGCCTCTGAATTTGAAACTTGACTGTGAATCTCTGCTCTGAGCTGAGGTTTGCCATCTTTGATCTCCACCCTCTGGTTTATCTTGCTTCCTCCGCCTTGATTTCACATTTCTGGAATAAAACTCCAGTTTCTGATGCCTACTCTTCTACCTGCATTTTATTGGCTCAGGGTCTCATCGAGGAGCCGCAGGCTGACTCTGGCCTCACATCCCTGATCCCTCTTTGCCTTCGTCTCCCCAGCCGGTACTGTGTGGCTGTGGGCATCTCTCGCTCTTCCTAAGCCAGCAGAACTGTTCTTCAAACAGAAGCTTACATGAGAAGCCCAGTATATGAGACAGATGAGAGTGAAGGGGGGGAGGGCCCGATCCCGATGCCTGGCTTTTCCCATGTCCCCCTTGTTGTCTCGACACATCTTTGCAGGTCCCTACAGCTTTGAAGAACATCTTTTGAAAACCCTGGATTTGATGATTTCTCAGTCTCTTTTAGTTCTGTAATTCCCCAATGTCATTTCCCAGATGCCTGGTCTTAGGCGTTCATTTTAGTCATTCGTTTTCCAGACATTAATAGGCCACAGTTGTGTTCTAGGCTTTTGCTCTGATCCCTTCTAATTTCTTGTGTCCAGTTTCTGGCTCCCTTTCCTCATTCAACAAGCAGTCTGGGAGCACAGTTCGCGTGCCAGGGCCAAGGAATCTCAGAGAAGGTGGGCAGGGTGTTGGCCAATCCGGCACCTTCGTGTGACTTAGGAAAAGTCACTCCCTACTGGACAAATGCAGCTCGCTGGACCCCAGCAGACCCGCAGAAAGTGCCCTTGAGTAAAGAGAAAGGTGACTGTCTTCTTGGTGGACTGTGCCTCGCCAGCACGGCCACGGTGAACCTGAGAGGGGGCAGTGAAGGATTGAGAAAAGACAGACAAGAGAAAGAAAGCTGAGTCTAGCTGCTTTCTGACGGAGAGACAGCGTCACGGCCTGCAAGCCGAGTCTTTATTTTATAGCCAGATTTCACGAGGCAAAAATAAGGGCGTGGTCAAGGTGTTTACAACGTTCTCGTTCTCGTGGGTTTCGAATCTACTCAATTACTTGCACCTGATCAAGCTTTGTTTACTTGCTGCACCTCCGGCAGCTCCGCAGCTGATATCACTTAGCCACGTGGGACCACAGGTTCGGACCATAACCTGTCCAAACACCGTAGCCGCTCTCCGCAGTGGACAAAGCCCCAGGTGCAGGCTGGCTGGATTTCAGACCCCTCGTGTGTACAGGAACTTCATGGGTGGCTCCATGGGTGTGCAACCTATGCCTGGTTTAATGCTCTGTTATTGTTTTGAAATTTAAAAATAATTTGCAACAAGGGATGGCACATTTTCATCGGGCCCCGCAAATTATGTAGGGAGTCCTGACCCTGCACACAGTGCTGGTTAGATGACAGCAGCCCCCATTCCACAGAGGGGAAGCCGAGGCCCAGGAAAGGTGAACGATCTGCCAGTGCGGCTGGGGGAGGCCTGGACACACTCAGCTACGGGGCAGTCGGGCCTGGCCCCCCTGGAGACGCTCAGGAGCAGGAGGGAGAGACGTGGGAGGCACGTGTAGAACGTGAGGTGTGCGGAGCCAGAGGAAGTGCTGTTGGCTTGTTGGAAGTGCCTGACCACAGCAGGAGCTGGTGACTGAGGTGTGGGGCCGTGTGGGGGAGGGAGGACTCTCTCATCCGGGGCTTTGGAGAAGGCTTCTTGGGGCAGGTGACAAAAGACCTGATTAAGGGATGAGGAGGCTTTGAATCAGGAGTGGGGAGGGAAGGGCGCCCCCAGGGAAAGTCCAGCACAGGCAGAGACAGTGAAGCAGGGGAGAGTGTGGTGTGGATGGGAGAGTGGGGGTTGGAGGGTGGGCGATGGCCCTGGAGAGGCAGAGAGTGAAGGGCCTCGAATGCCAGGGTGAGGGGTCTGGCCTTTATCCTTTGTGTCGGCTTGGGAGGGCCCCAACCCCCAAGACTAGAGCAGATTCACATACATTTTGTCTGTTTTATATATGGGGTGGAGGTGGGGGACACAGGGTTTTGTTTGTAAAAGAAGATGTACCTCGGCCTGGCCGGTGTGGCTCGGTTGGTTGGAGCATCATCCCTAAAGGTGGAGGGTTTGATTCCTCGTCAGGGCACACACCCATGTTTGGGTTCCATCCTGGTGCATATGCATCAAGCTACCAATGATGTTTCTCTCTCACATCGATGCCTGTCTGTTTGTCTCTCCCTTCCTCTTTCTGAAATTAATAATAATAAAAATAGATGTTGCTTCTATAAATATGTGTGAAAGCCATGGCTAATAGGGGTGAAAAGCCAGAGAAGGGGTTAAAAGTTCCTCTGTCAGCTTCCGGCTCCCTTGCAAGGCTCGAACTCTTTACAGGGGAGAAACCTGAGCCTCAGAGAGGGGCAGGAGCTGGCTCCGGGTCACAGGCAATACTTAGAACCCAGGACTCCTGTCTCCTAGATCAGGGCTTGTTTGACGCTGTAGCTGCAGGAACTCAGTCACAGGCCCCTGGGTGAGACTTCCCTAGTGGGTCTGCATCCCCAGCTGAGAGCCTTCTTCCCGCTCCAGCCAGCCTTCCTGGAAAAGGGCGGCCTGTGCTGCCACCTGGTGGCCACTGTGAGGTAGGTGAGGATGCCACCTCTGCTCTGGAACTAGCAACACTGTTCTATGCCTGGGGCGTCGGGGAGGCCCTGTTCTGGGCCATTGACCCCTGTGGAACTCTGGGGTCATTAATGATGGTATAGTCCACCCCAAATCGGTTCTTCCTTCTGTCTTCCCTGCCTTAGTATTCTAATTGTCTAATCTGGAAGTCTGGGTGTTACCCTCAGCTCCTCCTGCCCCCTTCTGCCCTAACTCCAGCCTGTCCCTAAGTCCTGTCAAGTCTACCTTTTAGGCAGACCTGGAGCATGTCCAGAGCTCTCCAACCCCAAGACTATGGCTCATGTCCAGCTGCCATTGTCCTCACCTGCTCGGCTGCAGTAGCCTCGAATTTGGTCTTCTCCCCACTCGGGCCTGTCTGCAGTCCAGTCTGCATCTGCATCCAGAGGGACCTTGCTAAAGCCCTCCGCTGTGCATGCCACTCTCTGCTGAAACCATCAGTGGATCCTCATTGACCTCAGGACAAAGATCAGCCTCTTTGCAAGGAAACCCCTCTGGGAAATGTTCCCGGCAAAGCCGCCAGTCCCACCTCTCTGCCTCCCCCAGGTGGGCAGTATGTGCAGTGGCTACAGGCACAGACTCCAGTGCGTGGATACATGCTTTCAAATCGCACCTCTGTGGCTTGCCAACTGTGTGACTAGGCCAGGCAACCTGGGGCTATTGTGAGGATTAAATGAATGATCAGGGAAGCAGCTGCTGTAAGTTAGGCCAATGACAAGCTTGAGGGCACAGTCTGCCCGTGAAGCTGCCCTCACTCCTGACACCAACCGAAAGTTCAGGAGGTGCCCCCAAATGGCCCTCAAGTTTGGCAATTTTCTGGAAAGACTCTCAAAACTCAGTGAAAGCTCTTACACGACAGTTATGGGTTAGTAGGGGGAAAGGATAAGACGCAGGTCGGCCAAAGGAAGAGCTCTACAGGGCAGAGTCCCTGGGGCCCACAGCTAGAAGGGCAGAGGCAGGACCGGGCCTCCTGGAGGAATCTAGCCTCCTGAAGCCATCATGAAGGTGACCGCAGCCGGCCCACCTCTGAGGGGCTATGGCCATCCCGCAGAGGAAGCCACCTGCGCCCTGAGGCCCGAGGCAAAGCCAGGGAAGCAGACTTCAGTTCCATGTGTCAGGACCTTTCAGGGATGACTGCCTGGTGGCGGGGGTGAACGAGGCCAGTCCTGTGAGATCTGACACAGGGACAGCGACCTGGCCTGTCTTGAGGTCCAGGCAGGCGCTGAGAGGGGTGGAAGCAGGGGCTCAGATCCCTCCTCCTTGTCTACCCCCAGCTCTGCTGGGCCCAGGGTAGGGGTGGGGAGAGGGGTGCTGGGGAAAGGAGAAGGAAGAGCAGAGGTCAGCGGGGAGCAGCAGGAAGAGGGAAGGAGGGCCTCTGGAGGGAGCTGGGACTCTGGCTGAGCTGTTGGTTCTGAGGAACAGGGCATCCCGAGTCGTGGGGTGAGAATTTGGCCTCTTGGGCGTAAGGGGCAAGCACTCTGCCCGGAGAGCCTGCTGGGGAAGAGCCCATCAAAGGCCAGGAGCCCCGGATTCAGGCTGTTTCTCTGCCTTGTGCCCTTGGGCAAACTCCTTCCCTCTCTGGGCTGCAGTCTCCTGGTCTGTTCAGTGGAGGTTTGGGCCCAGTGATGTGAGCCCCTTCTGCAGAGAGTCAGGAAGCAGGGGGCTTAGAG
Organism: Myotis lucifugus; assembly: GCF_000147115.1. NCBI lineage: Eukaryota > Metazoa > Chordata > Mammalia > Chiroptera > Vespertilionidae > Myotis > Myotis lucifugus. Next base: position 4,477,951 of record NW_005871135.1, read on the forward strand.
AAGTCGAGTGAGGGTACTGGAGGTCAGGTCAGGACTGGCCCTGGTGGCCCCTGTCCATGGGTCTAGAGAATTCTAGTTCCTCCCTCCCCCCTGCCCCTCCCAGCTTCTCCTCTGCTCTCCCCCGCCACCCCCACCCCCCCAGCCTTTTCTTCTCCTTTTCTATTTTCAGACATCCTAGAGTTCTGAGAGAGGCCCAGGCCAGTGTCTTCCCAGGAACCTGAGCTGCTGAGACAGGCCCATGCCAGTGTCTTCCTGGGAACCTGAGCTGCTGAGAGAGGCATCTTCAGCCCAGTTAGACCGGCAGGGAGTCCTGGCTCAGGAGAGAACTGGGCCCTCACTTCTGGCTGGAGAAGGGCCTTTCCCCTGGCCTTGCTCTGGCCCAGGCCCTTGGGGGCACCGGTTTCTGCTGGAGCCCAGATAAACCTGGAGCTGGTGGTGGGTGGATCCAGGGAGGAATGCAGTCCTCGCCCCGCCCTCGCCCATCAGGGTTCCGCCTGACCAACACCAGGAGAGACCTGGGGGCTGTGCCTGGCTGGGCAGGGAGCCGGAGGCCAAGGGCTCCAGGGCTGGATTCTGGCTTCAGTCTGGCTGAACTGCCAGCCCTGCCCCTCAGGCACCCGGCTCTGTTTCAGGATTCCAACCCTGGCTTCCTCCTCCCCCTGGACTAGGCAGGCTTCCCCTTGGCTCTTAGAATCACTACGCACTGGGTCCTGACTCCAAGAGGTGAGAAGGTCAGGGTGAGAGATGAATGACCCTCACCAAAGGGGCACCCAGGATGCTTCTTGTCTCCTTTCTTCCCTGACCCCCAGAAAATACATTTTACTATGGGGGGGGGGTGTCAGGGGGGGGCACTGCTCTGTGATGGTGTGCCAGGCAGGCCTCCCTTGATCGTGGAGGTGACCTTTGGGGGTGGACGCTTGGTTCTTCCACATCCCTCCCAGCCAGTCCTTCCTTCCCTGGGTCAGAGTCCGGGGCCTCCACCTCAGGCGGCCTCCTTCTCTCTCCACTAACTCTGAATGGCCGGGGCGAATCCCCTGTAGTCTCTGGGACTCGGTTTCCCCATCCGTAAAATGAAAAGATTGGCCTGAATTCCCTTCCAGCTCCATTGTGTATTCTGATTTCCGATGGGGGCAGCAGTTTTCGCTCCTGGGCTCAGGTGGCCTGGGTGGCTATTGCTCCCTTGATAGGGAAGAGGTTTAGGGGGTGAAGGATGGAGGCCTCTCTGTTCAGGAGCAATAACTCCCAGCCAGAACGTGGAACATGAAGCAGATTGTGCCAGAAGTAGAGACCGAGACGGAAAGGAACGCAGTCAGCAAGAGGGAGATAGCAACACAGAGACAGTGAAAGAGGAAGAGAGCGTCCCAGAGATGAAGAGACAGGGCCCCCCAAGACTGAGGCAGAGATAACGGCAGAGACAGATCAGACAGAGATAAAGGTAGGAATAGGGCAGAGCCATAAAGGAGTAGAAAAATAGCCAGGAACAGTGTTCTGTTCTCTGAGGGTGGGGTTGGGTCAAGCCAGATCTTGCTTTTGTCTGCAAGGTGATCCTTCTGCCCATTACATAGTACCCTCCCTGCCCCTAACCTAAATGTCCTCCAGACCTCACCTCCCTGGGGTAGTGTGTACAGATATGAGAACCCACGTAGGCTTGGCATCTCTGAGGCTTCTTGGCCTTGGAGTTCCATTAAAGTGTAGGGGTAAATGGTGGGGCATCAGAGAGGAATGAAGGTTATTGCCTGTAGGGGGATGTGATTAAAAAGAGCAAGGAGATGGGAAGCCCAAAGAAAAATGTCCTTCTTTCTTTAAAAAAAAATTTTTTGTTGTTGATAGTATTACAGATATTCCCATTCACCCCCCTTTACTCCCCTCGTCCCAGCCTCTAACGTCCACGCAACCCCCCCCCCCCCAAGATCTTCACTATCTTATTGCCTGTGTCCATGGACTATGCATATAAGTTCTTTGGTTTATCTCTCCTCATCCCCCCAACCCCACATCAAGGTATGTCAGTCCTCATCTTTCTTTAGATCAGGCATTGACCCCCCGTCTCACTATTTAAGGAATAACGGGGAATCTGGTAGTGGGGGGAGGGTTGAGAGGCAGGTATTTAGTGTTGGAAAGAAGGAGGAGATATAAAAGGAGAGCTGAGCCAGGTAGACATGGGATTAGTTGAGTTAGGTTAAGTGTCGTTGGTTTGGTTTGGGTGGAGTGGAATAGCATTGTGTTATTTCATATTGGGGTGGGTTTGGTTGGATAGAATGGAGTTGGATTTGGGTGGAGCTGAGTTGAGCTGGCTTGCCATGAATTTAGTAGAGTTAAGCCAAATTGGGTTGTGTCAAAGTGGGTTAGGTTTGGTTGAGTGGAGTGGAGTTTGATTGATTTGGGTGGATTGAGTGGAAAGAAGTCGAGCTGGGTTGATTTGAGTTGAATTTAGGATAATTGAGGTGGATTGAATTGAGTTAAATTAGGTTGGGTTGGCCTGTATAAGAAAGTTTAAAGATTCCAAGTAGACAGGTGTAAGGAGGAGTCCAGATCCAGCATAATTTAGATTATGCTGCCAGGGAAAAAAAAAGTGGAGTGAGATACCAATAGGGAGAGGGCTGACGAGGGGAGATATCCAAGGCTGACATCCCAGCAGATCTGTGAGTCTGGGTTTGGGATATAAATTATCTAGTTCAGTGTTTCTCCATATTTTTACCCTACACATCTGTGGTGTGGAAGCTCACTATAGCTGTGATCTGCATCTTGGCATGGGAGGAGGGGAATACCAGAATCTCATCACATGTATGTATATGCTCACGTGTGCACTCCCAGTGCTCCGCCCTTCCCCATCCTCTGTCTCTGTTCCTCTGAGGCTCACCCCCTTGTCTGAGAGCTCTCTGAGAGCACACGTCTTCAGCATCCCAGCTAGAGGTTGGCCAAGATGCCATCTCACGCATCTTTGTAGGATGGATGGAGTGGAATTGAAAGGAATCACAGAGCAGGGCGGTCACTCCTTGTGCCGCGCCAGCACGGCCCAGGGTCAACCTGAGTGGGGGCGGCTGAAAGGCTTAGCAAAGACAAGAGAATGAAAGCTGGGTCTGGTGGGACGCTGCTTCTCTGAGAGACAGCGACAGTGCCCACAAGCTGTGTCTTTATTTTATAGCAGATGCCACGAGGCAAAGTAAGGGCATGATCAAGATGTTTACAACATTCTCATGGGTTTCAATCCTACTCAACTACATGCACCTGAACTCTATCAAGCCTACATCACTCAGGCACGTGGGGCCATGTGTTTGGACCATAGGTTCACGCTTACAACTACAGCTGTTGGCTATCATTGTGCTGGGAGGGCCCTGCCCTCCAAGCTGGGACTTGCACGTGGCAATGAGAGGACTGTGCCCTCTCATCAGTCCAAGGCTTGAACCTGTCCAAAACACTGTAGCGGCTCCCCACAACTCCTGTGCGCTGGGTGCTAGGTGCCCCAAGGAGACACCAGTTTCTGTCCTGAGGGTGGCTTGGGGGAGGAGTACAGGTGTGGAGGCTTTGGAGTGACCACAGAGATCGTGCTCCTCTCCGCAAAGAGTGGGAGACTGTCAGCCTTCACTCACCACCCAGTTCTTTCTTGTGGTCCTGTGGTCCTGGCCACATGGCTGGGCCTCCTCCCTCCCATCCTCCCTCCCAAACCCGTTGGTGAATCACACACACACCACAGCACTGGGCAGCCCCATGAGAGCTCAGGTTGGACAGAGTGGAGACCGGAGAGCCCCTCCCTGTGCAAGCACTCTGAGACGTAGGAATCCCTGCAGCTCCTCTCACTCGTTCATTCTTGGCTTAAGAATCTGTATTTGTAGGGGAAGGAAAACGCAGAGAAGACAGAATTCTGGGGCTGCAGTTGAACAACCAGAAGACCTTAGCCAAGTGACCTTACCTCTTGAGTGAGTTTCTTCAAGTGTAAAGTGTGCATAATGTGCGCTTACAGGGTAAGGGGGACAGTCAAGGAAGATAACAAATATGAAAGTTTTTGTAAACAGAAAACTGTGTGTGTGTGTGTGTGTGTGTGTGTGTGTGTGTAAAGTCATTCATTCATTGGCTCACTTATTTAACAAACAGTGCTCTTGAAATATCAGTCAATGTCCTAAGCATTTCACAAGAATTAATCCATTTAATACTCTTAACAACCCTCTAAAGATGTTACTAATACTGTCCCCATTTTCTAGACAAGGAAACTGAGGCACAGAAGTGTTAAGCAATTTGCTCAATACCATAAAGCCAGTAAGTGGTAGTGTTGGGGTTTGTAACCAGTCCTGTTTGACTTCAGTTCCTTCTTTCCTTCCTTCCTTCCTTCCTTCCTTCCTTCCTTCCTTCCTTCCTTCCTTCCTTCCTTCCTTCCTTCCTTTCCCTCCTTCCCTTCCTTCCCTCCTTCCATTCCTTGGTCACACATTTATTAAGCGGTCTCTGTGTCACGCCTTGGGTCTGCTGAAAGGGACCAGACTTGGTCAGTGTGCTGTGGTGGGCCCTGTCCAGAGGCAGAAGTGGCCTCCTGCAGGGGTGGGGTTTGGAATCACATTGTCAGGCTGCAAGTGATTCGAGTCACAAGATTCCTATTTCAAACTTTGAATCTGGATGTGACCAAGCAACTGTGCTACAAAACCTTTATGGGTTCATTCATCCGAACCCAGGGAAGTGGCCACCTATCTACTGCAAGTCTGACGATCGAGCCAGAGTCAACTGGTGTCTGAAGCACATGGAGAAGGGGCCGGAAATCAGGCAAAATCTGGAACGTCTCACTGTCGAGGATCTTGTAGTGGGGATCTACCAGCAAAAGTTCCTCAAGGAGCCCTCCAAGACCTGGGTGCGGAGCCTCCTCGACGAGGCCATGGGGGATTATTCCAGCAACACAAGGTGCAAGTGGCACGAGGAAAATGACGTTCTCTTCTGCGCTTTAGCTGTTTGCAAGAAAATTGCGTACGGCATCAGCAATTCTCTGGCCACGCCCTTTGGAATCCAGCTCACAGGGGCCCACGTGCCCTTGCAGGATGATGAGGCCAGCTACAGGGTGACGAGGCCAGCCACAGGGTGACACCCAAAATGGTCATATTGGATGCAGGGCGGTACCAGAAGCTCAGGTTTGAGAGCTCAGGATTCTCTCATTTCAACTATTCTAATCAGGAACCAAGATCAAACACACCCACTGGTGACTACCCTTCTGGGGTGAAGATTTCAGGCCCAAACAGCAGCGTTCGGGGAGGAGGGATCACGCGCCTGCTAGAGCGCATCTCGGGCTCCTCCAGCAGCGTCCCCAGGTTCTCCAGCCGTGAGACCGCGCTCTCCCCTTCCCTGTCCCCGAAGGGTGGGTACAAGTCCTTCTCCCCCCTGTCTTAAGGATGGTACTTCTTCAATTCTGGGAAAATAGCAGGCCCGCTTCCCTCTGATTGCAGTTCCGGACAGCCGAGCACGCCCCTGGTACGTGCCGCCCTCTGAAACGGCCTGCCTTGTAGAGAATCCTGTTTCGCCGATTAAAAGTAATTGTGGTTGGAGAAGATTTGGCATTTTTGCTTTTTTTCTCGAGGGCTTGCTCTGCTTCCTGACTGTGTAATGGGAACGCCTTGGAAGGTTGACCTCCAAGGACCAAACTGGCCTTTTCAGCGGAGTGCTTTTGCAAATGTTACATTGTGCTCATCTTCTCCTCCACAAGAAAGGTATTGACTGTCTGTTATGAAAGGTGTTCAAATAGTGTTGCTGTGCTTCTTCCCATTATGACGTGTAGAACCTTTCTTTTGAGACCTGCTGGCTGTTTTCATTGCAAATATCTAAAAAATTTGCCTTTAATAAAAATAAAGTTTTGTTTAAAAAAAAACACCCCTTTTTTTAAAACAAAAAAACCTGAGTGGGCTCCTGAGACATTCCCAGGCAGCGTGGGCAGTTCTTGGCTGTTGCCATGACTGAGTGCACTCGTAGCCAGCTACACTTCCTGCTCTGTGTGGGGCAACCCTACACGAAATGTCAATAGTGCCCCGTGGAGAAGTCATTCAGAGAAACAGCACTGGTGCGGGAGTCCTCCCAGCCGGCTGAGCCAGCCCTGCCAGTCGAAACTGCATGGCTTGGACAGTGGCTTTACCTCTCCGAGTCTCAGCTTCCATCCATCTCTGAGAAGCACGGTTGGAGTGAGTATGCCTGTCTAGTACTCAGCAGTAGCTGGCGTGCTTGGGTTGTTCAACAAACCTGAACATCTTTTCCTGCTCGAGGCAATACCAGAAATGCGGAGGAGAAGCAGCTAGGAGTCCAGCATCCCTCCAAACCCTCCTCCCTCCCTCTGGGGACGTTCTGATGCCTGCTGGGCTCCGGGCAGGCCGGAGAGCTCGCTCCCACGTGGTCCTTCTCTCCATCCAGGCTCCTCACCAAAGGCAAGACAGCCCCCTTCCTACCAGCCCAGGGGCTGCAGGCAAAAGCCAGGGCGCCTTGCTGAGCCTGGCTTCCTTGTCCGTCACAGGGAGAAACAGGGCACTGGTGGACATCAGCTGCTTCTGGCTGTCCCTCGTCCCTTCCCTTTTCTTTTGATAATAGCACCCAGTTTTCTTTGGGGGAACATCCCTCTCCCATTTGCAGTTCACGTGGGCACACAATCTAGGACTGGCCAGTCAGAATCAGGCATTTGGTTCAGGGAGGCACATGAGCTAAGCCAGAGCAATCGGAAGTGTCAAGTAAAGGGGCATTTTCCTTCCATTTGGGATTGGGGCACCAGGGCAGAGTCCTTGGGGAGCACCCCTGAGAGTGAAGCTAACTAGAGGGGGAACAAAAAGATGAGAGAGAGAAGGAGTGAAGGAGGAAGAGCTAGAGCTAGAGAGAGAGACTGACACCTGGATGCAGCCATACCTGTCTCTAGATTTCCAGCTTGGGAGCCAACATTTCCCCTTCTTTTGCTAAAATCAGTTGGAAACAGGTATCTGTCACTTGTAATAGAAATAATCCTGACTTATTCAGGGGCTAAACACACCTACGTCAAAAGATTGTCACGAGGATCAAAAGATAATAACACAAGTGAGAATGTTTTTGTAAACTGTACTGGCAGCACCAAATGACGGTAAGATATTAATGAGGCGTTAAAGCGGGAACACACATTCCAGGCGGACGATGAGTCAGTCCAGCTCTACTAGTATTTGAAAGGCTCAAGAAAATGGACTTTTCAGGCTCATGCCTGAGAACTGAAGAGTTCTCTAGAAGCTCGAATTATTGCCCGTTACATGTTCAGTTCGCTGGGTGTGAATTTTCAAAGGATGCGATGTCTCCTGGCATTGGGGCACGACTGTGTCTCATGTGACTTATTCTGAGGTTGGTCATTTTACAGGAGGCCTTGGGACAGAGGAAAGATACCTGGCCTGTTTGGACAAGTCCCTGCCTTGCTCTGCGTCTCCGAGTCTGTCACCAGAGGCAGGTGGGTTGGACCTTCTCCTAGGGAGCTCCTGGCTCTGACCCGCTGTGGTCCTGCAATTCTCAGACCCCGTTCTGGGACAAAGAAGGTCTGCCCACCTCTGGAGCCTGCAGCGCACACCTGCTCCTGGATTCTCCGGAGAAACCACACATCAGAAACCACAGCCCACACAGGAGACTCTGGAGTCTGGCTCAGTCTCCATTTCCAACTCCCTGTGCCTTCCTGCCACATCCCAAAACTCGATTTCCCAAACCCCTCTGCAGCCAAGCGAGGTCACGGGACACAGTTCTGGTGAAGGGGATGTCAGAGGGACTCTGCTGGGGCCACCTCTGAGGGTATGGAACAGAGGGGTGGAGAGAGCGTGGGCTCCTGATGCATTCCCAGGCAGCAGCAGCCTGGGCTGCTCACCTTGGACTTGTCATTGGAGAAGAAGAATCGCTCCACTCTTTTCTTTTGTTTAAGTTGCCATGTTTGGGACTTCGTTGTGTGTGGCGAGATGCATTCCTGGTACGGTAGGCTAGCAACCACTTGCCTGCAACCACTCTCTCTTAAATTCTTTTTACATATCTAGTACAAGCCCCCCCCCCTCCCATTTAGGACCACACTGACAGAATTAGATTAATTATATAATTAGTAATAACAATAATTCCACCAATACTGCTCATTTACTGAGTGCCTTCCACGTGCCAGGCATTGAGCTAAGTGATTTTATCCTAACACTGCTCCTAGGAAATAGACACTATTACTGTCCTTATTTTTGGGTGAGGGAATGGAGGCTCAGGGATGACATATATATGGCTGGCTCCAAGTCATCCAGTTAGAATACTGAAGCCAGGCTCCAAATCCAGTTCGCCTGAGTCTGAAACCTCTGCTCCCGATCTTTGAACACATCTAAGGAAACGGGCTTATTTAACAAGCAGGGAAACTGAGGTTCAAGAGGGCGAGCGACTTGCCCAAGGTCACAGAATGAGCTCAGGGGGTCACGTTACTAGAAACCAGGCCTTCTGGGTCTCCATACAGGGCTCCTTCTGTGACCTCCTGGTGCTCAGTGAATGATGAGTCTTGAAGGCCGGGCTAAGGTCTCAGGCAGTGGGAGCTACTGATGGTTCTGAGCAGAGGTAGGAGGGAAACAGCTCCTCTTTCTTCAGCTGTGGTGGAGGAGGAGGGGGACTTGGGGACTGGCCTGTTACAGCCCCAGCAACCTCCACAGCAACTACTGTCCCTTAGCAAGACAATGGCTCTTTCCCAGGCTCCTCTGGTTAATCGGTCACAGGCGGTTGGTCTCCCGGATCCCTGAGCTGATGACTGATGCTCTTCAGATTAGGCTGCCGGTGGGGGCGGGCTGGGGAGGAAGCCAATGGCGTGAGCATGCGGCCATCCTGTGTTGATCAGATGGCGCCAGCTGCCTAGCGGTGAGGTCTGTAGGACAGGGGACCCTGCAGTGGAAACTTCCCAGATGAGCTGGGGGACTCTCCACTCACCAAACTCCTGCTTGTTTATCTGCCTTCTTGGCCAGCCTCCACCAGGATTTGGGTGTTTGTTTTAAACATTCAGGGCTTGGGATCCAGAGCCAGGGATAGAGGGTAACAGGGGGTTAAGCTTGTAGATCTTGACATCAAATACCACCAGGACTCAGATCCCATCTCTCTCCTATTAGCCTGTGGCCTTTAGCAAGTCAGCTTTTCTGTTGCAATAATGAGGGCAAGAAGGCCTACCTCGTGGAGCTGTTATGAGTTACAGAGGACATGATGCACCCAAGCCTCTTCGCACAATGCCTACCACACAGCAAGGGTTCCAGCCTCGGGTCTGACTCCTCCTCTTCCTCCTCACCACAGGCAACGTCTACTCCCTAGACCAGCCGTGGGCAAACTACGGCCCGTGGGCCGGATCCGGCCTGTTTGAAATGAATAAAACTAAAAAAAAAAAAAAAGACCGTACCCTTTTATGTAATGATGTTTACTTTGAATTTATATTAGTTCACACAAACACTCCATCCATGCTTTTGTTCCGGCCCTCCGGTCCAGTTTAAGAACCCATTGTGGCCCTCGAGTCAAAAAGTTTGCCCACCCCTGGACTAGATGCTAGGGAGATCTTTGAGCCTCAGTTTCCTTTTTTGCACAATGGGGATAAGGGTACCTTCCTCTTGGAGCAGCTGCTAGGATTTCAATGAGAGAGGGATGTAAAAATATTTTGTGACTCTCAGTCCTTAGCTTCTCAGCTGAACTATGTTGTTTATTTGGACCCCCACTCCTCACACCCAGCTGACCAACCACCTTAAAGGTGCATTTCTGTCTCCTCCAAATGCTGGCTGGCTGTGCTGGGACTCAGGTGCTTGGTACCTAGTATTCAGAACGCAGGGATTAGTGGTGCCACCTTGGGCCAGTCCCTTAAACTCTCTGGACTTCAGGTTCTTTCTTTGTAAATTGGAGGTGAAAATACGCTATAGGGCTGCTGAGTAATGTCATGTGATACTGCATGTAAAATACGCAGCATTCTACCTGGCACATAGTAGGTGGTCAAGAAATAGTAGCAATTACTATTCTTACAACCCATGCCCAACCCTAGGCTGGCACAGAGCAGGTGAAGAGGAGGAGGAAGAGAATGTTGCACAAAACCTTCCTGCTCAGGTAGGGAACGGAGGGAGAGCAGGTGAAAAACGAGCATTGAGCTCCTACTGGAGCCCGGGTGTGCTCCATGGACCACCCTTTTCATCCTCACACTAACTCTTGCAAGAATGGAATTAACTCCATTTTATAGAGGGGAAACTGAGACCCCAAAGGGGCAGTTGGTTGCCTAAGGTTGCACTGAGGGCTGGTCGGGAGTAGGAGGGCTGGGAGCTGAAGCTGCTGGGTTGATTCCAGGCAGTTTCTTGCCTGCTTGGGAAGCTGCCGCCAGAGGTGGGGCTGGGTGGGGCTGGTCCCTGAGTGATTCAGGTAAGAGTCAGCTCTGGATTTCCAAATAGTGGGTGGGACCCAGGAGGGGGGGAGACCTCTCCAGGGGCACTAAATTCAGGCTCTCCCCAGAGCCTCTGGTAGGGTTGTCAGGAGGGCATGCGTTGCGGTGGAGCTGCGGGTGGGAGTTTGCGGAGGGAGAAACTTCACTCCATGTCGCCAATGGAGTTTAGGGAAGAGGGAAGGAGGGGGGGTGTCCTTGTTCTCTTTGCTGGGGGAGGGTCTCAAGGTCTAGAGTAGAACTGTGAGTGTTGGGGGTGCTGGTCAGTGGACCCAGCTGGGGAAGGCAGGGAAACTGAGGCAGAGCACTGCCACTGCTGGTGGTGGTCACAGCAGATGGATGGGCTGGCGGTCACCTTGCTGAGACTGGCCCTGGACCCTCACTCACTCAGAGAAGGTCTATATGTTTCCATGTATTCAATCCCTCATACAGACACCCATTCATTCCTTCACTCAACCAGCACTGGCCTTCTATGTGCCACAGCTTGTGGTTGGCCCTGGGGGTACAACAGTGACCGTGATGCCTGCAGCTTCATAAGGGAAAGAGGAGGAAATGTGACCCAGTGTGCTACCTGCTTGGAGCAGGGACAGTCCAGAAAAAGGAGGGGCCCTGGCAGAGGGGGTTTCCCGGGGACACGGGAGCGGAGCGGAGTGGAAGTTCACCATCCTGAAGATTAGGAAAACTCCCCGGATGCTGAAGGACAGGTGACCCTGTGCTGTGCCCTTCCCCAGGGCTGGGACAAGGGCTAGCCCAGACCTCTCCCCTGGATCCAGCTGCCTGCCGGACCCTGCTGCTGAGATGGACCAAACACAGGTCCACATGCGAACACCACAAACCCCAGCCTGCTCCCCCTCCCTGGGTCCTTACCTGGGGTTGTCACCAGGACCAGGCCAGAGACCCAGGTGTCGCCTAAAGACCTCTCCCCTTTAGCCCCAGGGCCCATCGGTCACCCAGCCCAGGTACTTCTCTGCCACCATTTCCCTCATCTTCCTCGCCCCCACTCCACCCTCTGGGTCTGTCCTGTCCCCGGAGGACCGCACTGGCCTCCTGCCTGCGCCTCTCTATGGCCTCCCCTTCGCTGCCTCCTTCGGGAGATTTCCAGGGCTGGTCACAGGGCCTGGCCACAGTGAGGGCTTGATCCCTCCAAGCCGGACCTGTTCTCAGACACCATCTGATTTGACCTTTCTTTTGTTCAAATGGGGAACCCCACACCAGGGTCAAATCATGGAAGAGCTGAGGCCTGAGAACTGATATTCTCTTGATTCGCAGTCTAAGGCTCTTTCTCCCAGTGCCAGGACCACACACGTGTTTGTGGGTGACTTGGCATGAAGGAGTCGGCAGGAGGTACAGGCATGGCAATTGCTGGGCCCGGGGCCCGAAGGAAGGAAGGAAGGACCTGGGAGTGAAAGAGGGGGCCTCATTCAAGCTCTTCTCTCCTTTCTTCATCATCAGAAAGTTCCCTCTTCTTTGAGTAGCTGGGCTCCTGAATCTTCACCCCAAGAGGGAAGAGGGAACTAGCCAACCTGCTTGCCTCTTTCCCCAGGTATTTGCGCTGTTTCCTCTGAAAGAGGCCCCCACAGGAAACCGCGGTGCTGTTGGGCAGTTGGGGGCCCAGAACACACAGGTGAGGGGGTTGGATAATTCATCCCTTATACTCCCCCCCCACACCCCATGTGGGTCGTTACCAGGGACTCTGGATCTGATGTTAGAGGGAAGGCTGCAGCCTGTCCCAGTACCCCAGGGCCCTCCACCCGGCCCGCTCCCTCCCCACTCTGCCCTGACTTGCCCTTTCTCCCTGGGGCTGCCAGCTTGTGTCCCAGTGGAGCATGGGAACAGCTCGGGTGGGGATGGAGACAGGACTTCCCAGCAGCTCTCACTTCTCCACCTGTTATGGTTCCCACCCCACACCTGAGGATGCCTGGGAGCAAGCACAGGGCCTCTGAGCCCTCCCACCAGGCCTTCCCCATTGCAAGGCCCACAGCACAGCTGGGTGTGCTGGGGAAACGCAGGGAGAAAACCTGACCAGGAGCTCGGAGTGACCTCGCTGATCCCTGGCCCCTGCTATGATCAGTTTCTCCGGCTACAAGGAGAGCTGGATGCTGTGATTCTGTAAAGTCAGCAGGCAGATGTGAGACTAGCTAGAGCAGCGGTTCTCCATCTGTGGGTTGCGACCCCTTTGGGGGTCGAACGACCCTTTCACAGGGGTCACCTAAGACCATCGGAAAACACATATATAATTACATATTGTTTTTGTGATTAATCACTATGCTTTAATTATGTTCAATTTGTAACAATGAAATTGGGGGTCACCACAACATGAGGAACTGTATTAAAGGGTCGCGGCATTAGGAAGGTTGAGAACCACTGAGCTAGAGTATCGGCCCTGGCCAGCCCTAGAATATGAGTTAGATCGTTGAAAACTATGCCTCCTGATAATTGAGCACCTAACTATGCCTCCTGATAATTGATAATGCGCGCGCGCGCGCATGCGCGCGCGCACACACACACACACACACACACAACCCACAAAAAACTCCTGCCCCAGGATAATGTGTGTGCATTATCCCATTGACTCTTACAACAACCCTCTGGGATGGTTCTTATTATCCCCATTTTACAGAGGAGAATGCTGAGGACCAGAGATTGAGAGTAAGTACCTGGTCCAGGGTAACACAGCCAGCAAACCCAGGTCTCCTGGACCTGGGGCCTCTGCTCTTCATTTCTGGTGGCAGAGGCGCAGGCAGCGACATGTGGCTTCAGAGGGCAGAGCCCAGACTTTCTTGTTGGATCCGTGTGAGGAGGCCAGGCTGGACTCCTCCTTTCCAGCCCCCTTTCTTCTCTGGGCAGCAGGTGTGCAGTCCAGACCTGCAGCTTCCAGCCTCAGATATTCAGCTCTGCCCCTAAGCCTTGGGTGACCTCCGCATCGCCCATCAGCGCTGGGCCTCGGTTTCCTAGCTACCAAATGGACACAATTCTGGCACCACCGGGCTTTGACAAGCTCAAGCGCATCAGGTGAAAAATCGCCTGGGTGGCAATCATGGAATAATGAATAAGTTATTGATTTAATAATCTTGGCTGGGGCCGGGAGTAGAGGAAGTAAGTGGGTGGTGGCCGAGGTGACAGCCGGCTGGAGGGGTGGAGCCAAGGGAATGGGTAGGGAGGGGCGGGCCGGGCCGGCCAGAGCTCCCGCGGAGTTAGGGGCACGCGAGGTTCCGGCAGTTTGTATCTCGCTCCGCTGCACCATGAACCGTGAGTCCCGCCTCGGTGCCCAGGAATGCTCTTTGCCTCCTGGCGGAGCCTTGAATGCCAGGCTCAGCCCTTCACCTCTCTCTCCCTGCAGGATGGAGTCTTTCGTTCTGGTTCCCACTGCTCCTGCTGCTGCTGCCCGCAGGCGCCGGGGAGCCCTCGCCGGGTAGGCAGTCCCCCACCCCCCTGTGTCCCTGGCCTGGCCCCTCTTCCTCCTTTCCGCGCCAGCCGGTCCGGCTTCCCCTTTCTGCTCTTGGCGCCAGGAGGAGGGTGGGGAGGGGGCTCAGTCTGTTGATGGGATGGGGCTCTGAACACCCCCGGGGAGTATGGCCTGGGCTGCGGGGAGGGCCGGGGAGGGGAGGGTGCTGCAGGGTTCGTTTGGGGGGGAAGGGGCGGAATCTCGCGCCGGCTTTGGGAGGACTGGCTCCCCTCCAGCTCCCTCACCTGTGTGTTCTGGGCCCCCAGCTGCCCAACAACACCGCTGCTTCCTGTGGGGGCCTCTCTCGGAGGAAGCAGCGCAACTGCCCGGGGAAAGAGGCGAGCGGGCTGGCTAGTTCCCTCTCTCCAGCCTCCACCTTTCTGGGGATCCATCCGATGGCTAGCCCCCTGAGGGCCTGGCCACACCACTCCTTCTGGGCAGAGGGAGCTGGAAATACATGGACAGAGCTGGGTTCCTCCGTGGAGGCTCCGATCCTCTCCCATGTGGTCCCCAGGGGGCAGAGGAGGAAACCGAGGCTCAGATAGGTGCCACAACCCCCTCAAGCTCACGGTGCTCCTGGGCTCAGGGCTTGACTGCTAGGCTCTTTGCAAGGTCTTTCCACAGATCTTTACCCTTTCATCAACCCAAAGAGGATGGGGAAAGTCAGATCCCATAACACCCTCCACTCCTAGCCACCACCGTGCACGCGCACGGGTCCAGGCGCAGGAATTCAGCTCCTCCCTCAGCGCCCCTCCCCCCTTACTGCTTCTGTGCACGTGCGTGTGCACGTGTGTGTTCACACATGTGCAAGGCCCGGGCATCATTTCCTCCCCTCCCCCACGATGAGATCTGCCCTCTCCGGGTCTCCATTCCCCATTTATAAAATGGGGGGAACAGAGGATGGGAGCGGGGCCTGAGCTCTCTGCCCTGAGGCTGCAGGGGCACGGTGCTCAGAGGAGAGAGGAAAGGTATTCATGGGCTGGGGATCAGACCAGGTTTCCTGGACGAGAGGGTTTGAGGGGGTGGCATCTGGGGAAGCCAGGGAGAGGATGGAGGGGGCTCCAGGCAAGAGTGAAGGACTAGTTTGTGGGAAGAAAAGGAGGAAGAGGCATGTGGCCAGCCCTTAATAGTTTGCAAAGCCCGGCGGTGGGTGCTCACAGTGGCCCTGGAGATGTGACAGTCCCAGTCTACAGAAGGGGCTCTGAGGCCCAGAGCGGCACGCTCATTTGTCTGAGTCTCCGGAAGCAGAGCCGGGTGACCAGGCTGCCCAGTGCCCAGTCTTTCGGCTCCTGGATCAGCCCAGGGCTCCATCTGAGGCCCCCTCTGCCCCATGCAGAACCCCTGGGGTAACCAGGCTGGTCTGCCTGGCTTCCCGCGCCTGTTCACTGAGGCCCAGTGAGCCATGGTCGATGTCGTTTTGTTTTTTTGCCTTTTCTACTTATCTTTATATCATTATATGTTTAAACAGAATGGTTTTTTTTTTCATTCCACAAATATTCATGAAGGTTTGCTTTCTGCTGGTCTGTGGCTGGAGCCTGAGACACAGAGCTGGGAGAAGCTCACCGTCTGTTGGGGGAGACAGAAATGCCAACAGACTGCATCCAAGGGGCTCAGGGGAGGGAGCAGTCACCTCTCAAGTGTGAGGAACTGAGGGAGGCTTCTTGGAGGCTGAAATGGGTGACCTGGACCTTGAGGAGGGGGCAAGTGGGGGGAAATACCGTGAGACTCTACTGTGAAACTCTGTGAGGGTCTCTCTGGTGGCTGTGCAGGAGCTGAGCCACAGGTCTGAACGGTGGGAGGCAGATGGGAGCATAGGGAGCAGTGGAAGGCCTGGCTGCCAGAGGCCTTTGAGCACCAGGCCTTGGGTGTGAGCATAATTGGGGGAGTGGGTTGGATGGATGAGTTGGAGGGTGAGACTGGAGGTGGGGAACCATCAAGGAGGCTGCTGCAAGGGTCAAGGAGAGAATGGGTGACGAGCTGGGTGCAGGGGCAGAGGTTTGGGCTGTACTTCCAAGTCTATGAATGAATTGAGGTCCGAGGTGCCTGGGCATCTGGCATGGGAATCCAAAGCCTGTGTTTTCCCCCAGAGGAGCAGCAAAAGGCCCACAAGATGAGGGCTGCAGATGGACCTGGGGGCAGGTGTCAGGGAGAATGTTGCTTCTGCCTCTTGTGTGGTAGCAGGTGGAGTCCAGCACAGAGGGGGCAGGCAGTGCCAGGGGATACTTAATGCTCAAGTCCATTGTCTCCAGCTCCCGGACTTGGCTTAGTGCTCTCTCCTTGGTTAGGGATAGGGCACGGCCTTGGTGTCAGGCAGAGGGCCCCGGGATCTAACCCTGACATATGGGATGGGAACCCAGCCTATCCCAAGGCCTCCCTGCTACTTACGCAGGCGCCTGCTATCTGCAGCACCAGCCGGGTCTGTGGGCGGGGATGGGGCTTCCTCTCCAGTTGTCCTCCTCCAGCTGTGGGAGCAGCTGTCAGGCCTAATGTGGTGGTGCCTGCCTCTGGTTGCCACCTTGTAGGGACTGGAGCCCAGGTCTGGCTAGTAGGTCCTTTTTTCCCCTCAGTGGCTGCCAAGCCCCTGGAGTTTCTCTAAATATTATTCTTAGGGGATTTCATTCCAGCCTCTTGCTGCCTGGCGCCTCTGCGTCCTGGAGGACTTGGTGTACCCCGCTGTGTCTAGAGCCCTGATTCCTGGGCGAAGGGACACGTCCATGCCTGAATCCTCAGACGGTTCTGAGCCCAGGCTCTCCTGGACAGCCCTTGTCCGTGGGAATGTGTGCTGTATGGCCTGCTGACCAAGCCCACCTCTGGGAAGGCTTGAAGACTCAGCGAGGGAGGGCAAGTTGCAAGGTTGTCTGCTGATGGGACCGGGCCAGAGAGAGGAGGAATCACATCAATGGAGAGGGAGAGACTTCTCCACCCAAACCAGAGAAGAAGGGGGGATGTAAAGGGAGGTCTCTTCAGAGCTGGTCATTTCCATCCCCTTCGTGGGATACACAGAGAAATGAGGTCCAGAGGATGGAAGGGACTTGACCAAGGACGTAGAGCCAGCAAAGAACATCTACTGTCTGGCACATCTTTCCCCAGCACCTACTTGGTGCCTGGCCTTGTGGTGGGTGTGGGAACTCAAGACTTGGTGCCTGCATCTCCCCAGTTCTCTTTCTTGGTGGTTTATTACACAAGGTGTCCTCCACTGAGCCCGGAACTGGGCTGGCGTGAAAGCATGGGGGCTTTAAGCTAGGCTGAAGGAACGCCTTCTTTAGCTCTGGTTGTGGCAGGGGATGGTGAGCTCTCGGGAGTTCTGGTTTCATTCATTTAGGATTTTCAGGTCCACCTCAAAGGAAGGGTGACAAACCTACCTCCCCTGGGATTATTCTGATCAAAGTGACTCTCCCTCCCCAACCCTTCCCCAAATCCAGGCCTGGAAACCTGGAGGACAAGGAAGGGGGGATGGAGGGGGGTGGAGAGAAAGGGGCTCTGTGACTTTGAAGCAGTGGGGCTTGGGCAAGCTCCTGCCTCCGAGCCTAGCATTCCTCATCTGCACCATAGAAAGGCCTCACAGACCCCTCCCAGGGAGTGCTGAGCAGAGAAACTTGAATGGTGACTCCGCAAGGCTCTGCCCACCCTGAGCCCCAACAGCAGCTGCCGTCCTGGCTGGGGAGAACTTTTCCTACCCTGGGGCAGCTGGTGTTTGTGGAAAGATTGCGGAGGAGGAGGGAGGGAAAGTTGGACAGCCAGCCTTCGGGGGAGGAGCGCGGGTTCGGCGCGAGGCCTCTCCTGGCAGGAGAGGCAGTTCTGCTCCTGCCGGGGCAGGACTCTGGGGCTATGCAGGAAGTTTTCAAGCTAGATTCCGAGCCAGCGGCCCAGGGCTGGGAAGATGAGAGGTCTCTTGGGGCGAACTTGAGGTGGCCTGTTTCTTAGCTTCATTTTATTAATTCCACAAACGCTTGTTGCGCTCTGGCCACCACATCTGGATCCCTTGGGTGGCTGGATCTCTCCAGGACCCGGGTTGAGCTCCAGCTGTGTGCCTGGAGGAGAAAGTCGGGGCAGAGTGTGGGCTTATGGTGGAGAAGAGCAGGCTGACTTGGAGCCTGGAGCCGGGCTGAGGGACAGCGGTTCCGTGTAGATATTCAGGGGAGGCTGACTGCTGGGGGCAAGGTGTGGGCTCAGTCGGGAGGGTCAGGGAGACTTGGAGGGAATTTTCAGGGAGGAGCAGCAGTCTGGCAAAGGAAGAAGAGCTTTCGGCTTTGGGACTAAGGGACAGGACCCCATAGAATGGGCTGCAAGGACCTCTTGAGATCATTTGAGATCCCTGCTGTGGGAGAGATGGGGAGACTGGGCTGCAGGCTGGTGTGAGGGCCTTGTGTGTCCAGGTTGGGGGCTGGGCAGTGGGGTTCCGGGGCAGGGGAATTGGGCAGGCGAGCAGTGCCCTGAGCGGGAGGGATCAATGAAGAGAGTTCCAGATCCCTGAGCCTGCTTGGCATTTCTGGGCCTGTGGTTGTGGGAGGGGAGGCTGGGTCCTGCCAGGTCCTTGCCCTGGGTCCTGGCTGCTGCCGGTCCGCCTGTGTCAGCCTGATAAGGCCTTTTGTCCAGCCTTCTTTCCTTTCCATTGGCCCCTCCTTCCTACACCCCTGCAGGGGTCACAAAGATGCCATTGTGGGGGTTGTGGGGAGTTGCCAGGGTTTAAGCAAAATTATTTGCATGATTTTTATGATTTGCTTCTTGTTTGCTTGTGTGTGTGTGTGTGTGATGGAAGGGGTTGGTGGTGGTGCTGGGGCCCCTCTCAGAGGTGGGGGGAGGAAGACCCTGCTGCCCGGGCCTCAGGCTGTGAAGTGAGAAGGGGTCACAGCTTGCCCGGGGTCATGCCCTCTGGTCACAGCACCCTGAGATGACTTCCCAGCCTTCTCTTGCCTCTTGACCCCCTACAATCAGTTTCATAAAGAAGAGAAGTTCCCCATGACATTGGCTCTGGGCCCAGATGAGGAAGTACTCCGTGTTTGCTGAGGGGAGCCTGGCGTTTCCTGCGGGAGGCCCGGGAAGGAGCCCCTGCCAGGAGCAGGACCCTGGGTCTGTAGGAGGGCCCTCTCTACCTCTCTCTGAGCCTCAGTTTCCCTTGCTCCGCAGTGAATGAGCACTGAGCGAGCTCTGAGGAGCTCTGACTTCACTCTTGTAGAATCATGGAGGCAGTGAAGACTGAGCAGGGGGATGGGGGGGGGGGGCTGTGCTCGGTGAGGCCCGTGTTAGACTCAAGGAGGGACTGCCTGGTGGGGGTTTCTCCAGGAGGCAGGGGGCTGATGCCAGAGTGCTGCTCACCCTCTCAGTAGATTTTTCCAGCCACCTGTCTCCTGTTCCCTTGGTCCCTGACCTACCTCAAGATCCTAGAGGGCAGACCCACCTCCTCTCTCTGCCCTCGGCCCCCCCTCCCCCGCCCCCGTCAGGAATGGGAGCTGAGACAGCTGAGAATCCCCTCAAACCCATACTCTCTTCAGGGTTCTGGGAAACCTCTTTCCTTGGACTTGATCGCTGAGTCTGTGAGGTGGGCTGGAAGGGAAGGGAACGGATGGCAGTTGGCCTGGTATGACTTGCTAGGTGACCCTCCTGGGTTTCCCTCTATCTGGGCCTCAGTTTCCCCATCTGCAAGTGGACATCAGGATGCCTGCTCTTCCTTCCCTTCTGCAAAGATAGGGGGCTGGTGGGCGATCTCATCTTCCTAGTGTCCAGGTGCCCAGAGGTTGGGGGCTGGTGTGAGAGAGACCCCCATCCTTGTCCCTTTCCTCAATGCTGCAAACCCTGCCCTGAGGGCTGGGCCCTGACTTGGCAGGAAGCGAATGTTCTAGAGGCATGTGGCTTCAGGGTCTTATCAGCTGTTTCCTAGCCTTTGATGCTACAGACTGGGGCCTGGACTCTTCCCCTGCACCCCCCCCCCCCCCCATTGGTGGCAGCAGGGAGGGAGGGGGGACTTCCCCTGGGGACCCTGATGGGGCCACACTGGAGATCAGAGCAGGGCCTAGAGGCAGCAGGCTGGGGTTTTGCTCATAGCTGTGGGACAGAGAAGGTCCTTAGGGGAACATTGAAGTCTAGTGAGTTAGGACAGAACTGCCACCTGAGTCCATGCCTCTGGCCCCAATGAGAGGTCACCCAAGGGTGGTCTCTGATCTCTGTTTCTCACCCACAGTGAACCCCTGTTGCTACTACCCATGCCAGCACCAGGGCATCTGTGTCCGCTATGGCCTTGACCGCTACCAGTGTGACTGCACCCGCACGGGCTATTCTGGCCCCAACTGCACCATCCGTGAGCTGGGCCTCCAGCCCCAACTCCTTCTATCTTGGGCCCCTCCTGCTTCCCTAGGCTCATCCTCTGAGACTCCACTTCCTGCCCTCACCTCTGGCCATGGCCCGTCTCTTTCCTTGCCTGGCTTTGATCCCTGACTCTCCCTGACCTCAGTCTTCACTCCCTGGTCTGGGCTCTGTGGCCAGTCCTCACTGCCCAGCCCCACCCTCACTCCCTGGCCCTGTCCCGTCCTCACACCAGGGTCTGGCTTTGTCATGTGTCATCACTCCCACCCTTACCTCCACCCCAGATGTTCTGCCCTGTCCCATCCTGGCCCTGGTTCCCAGTTCCCATCTCCCACCCTGGCTACTTCTGGTCCTGTCTGGAGGATAGGACTGAATGGCTCCCACTGCCCTTGCAGCTGATCTGTGGACCTGGCTCCGGAATTCATTGCGTCCCAGCCCCTCTTTCACCCACTTCCTGCTGACACACGGGCGCTGGTTCTGGGAGTTTATCAATGCCACCTTCATCCGTGACATGCTCATGCGCCTGGTACTCACAGGTGGGTGGGGACAAGGTCCCCCTAATCTGGAGGAGCAAGAAATCCTGCCAGTTCTTGGAACTCTTGGCATCTGATAAGGGCAGTGGGTGGGGAGACTCTGAGATGCCAGATAAAACAAGTCCAACCCAAGAGAGAGCTGGGAAGGGGGTGTATGCCTGGGGGTGGGAACTCCCTTGTCACCATCATCTTTGCCCTTTACAGCGCGTTCCAACCTTATTCCCAGCCCCCCCACCTACAACGTAGCACATGATTACATCAGCTGGGAGGCCTTCTCCAACTTGACCTATTACACTCGTGTTCTGCCCTCCGTGCCCCAAGACTGCCCCACACCCATGGGGACCAAAGGTAATGGAGGTGGGGCTAGGGGGCTGGGGAATCGCAGGAGATGCTCAGTTCTCCTTTCTGGGAAAAAGCGATGTCACAGATAGGTGGACCAAAGGCAAGACACAGGACATATTCAGAACCAGGGCCCAGGACAGGAAAGGGTGGTAGAGGGTCTTGCCTGAGGTCACCAGAGAGTCAGTGGCAAAGTCAGACTAGTGTTTCGTGTTTCCAGGTTGCCTCTTTGCCTGAACCTTGTCTACTGAATGGGTGGGATCCTGCTGGGAGGGGAGTGACTTAAAAGTTACAATGTGGGAGGGAGGTAATAGTGTGCTCTTTAGTTGGTTCTTCACTAATGTAAACAGCTTCACATCAGTGATGGCGAACCTCTGACACGCGAACTCATTTTTTTTGGTTGAGTTTTCTTTGTTAAATGGCATTTAAATATATAAAGTAAATATCAAAAATATAAGTCTTTGTTTTACTATGGTTGCCAATATCAAAAAATTTCTATATGTGACACGGCACCAGAGTTAAGTGAGGGTTTTTCAAAATGCTGACACGCCGAGCTCAAAAGGTTCGCCATCACTGCTTTACATGCTTCATTAGTGCAGTGTACATAGAAGGTCAGATTGTCTCTCTTTAGTTGCCCAAACCCCACTCGGTCTCACTGGCAGGGGCCTTTCTTGACTGTCCAAACACCTGAGAATTTACCCAGTTCAGAGCCATCATTCCAGCTTCAAGGACAGAGAGGACCAGAGGCATCAGTCTGCCACTGCCATCACTCCAGTTCCCACCACATGGTGTCGCTGTGGAGCCCCGATCCCGGGTTGTGTGCAGGCCCAGGGCTGTGTGCTTCCCTGGTTCAAACAGGCAAACATATAGGTGTCCTTACTTGGGCCTCAAGGGCGCTATGCTGATGGTTTACACTCAGGCGTAGCTACTCTTCCCAAAGCACAACCATTCTGCCAGAATAGCTGGGTCTCGCAGAGCTTCTGGACCCTGCCAACACTTTGCTGGGACCTGTCCAAGTTCCCTTTTGGGGAGTTCCCTTCGGGGTGCTAGATAATCTTTCCTGCTAGAGGAAACTAGTCAGCCATTTCCATTCAAAGAGCTAGTCTACTGGTCTTTAACTGTCAACCCTGGGCCTCACATGAGGTGACATGAAAGGATGCCTTTACCAGAACACAAACATTTAGTTACTCTTTTCTGCAAATGCATTGGGTACTGACTCATCTGACATTGGCGTACTTATGGAAGGTCCCTTAACACTTATTCTCACCATGACAGACACCTGCTTCCAGGCGACTGTTGTCTTTACCCCAGACATAGGAAGACTGGCATCGTTTAAAATAGGTTGGCAAACTCCAGTCTGCAGGCCAAACCCGGCCCAATCTCCGTTTTGTAAATAAAGCTTTACTGGACACAGTCACACTCATTAAGTATAGTGTATGGCTGGTTTCCTGCTACAATAGTGAAGCTGAGTAGATGGGACAGAGACCGTATGTCGGCAAAGCCTCACGTATTGGCTATCTTGACTTTTACAGAAAAAGTTCGCTGACCCTTGATTTAAAAGATCTCACCTCACCAGTTCTTTGTCATGCTTACTTTACTTCATGCACTTCTCCAACCCGCTGCATAAAAAAAGGTTTCATTTGTCCTCTTTTAGAGATGAGGAAGTTGAAGCGCAGGGGGATGATATGACTTATCTGTGTTCACACGGTTTGTGAATGTCATAGCCAGGCTACCCTGTTCCAGGGCTGGGGAGTCCAAGTTCTTTAGTTTCTTTGTGTTTTTTCTTTCTTCTTTCTCTTTGGTTAACTTTTTCAAAGTTACCAACACACACAAAAGTTAAAATGAGAGGAAAGGAAAATTATCTATGTATCCATCTTCCAGTTTTAAGACTTGTGCACCATTTGCCAATCTTATTAAATTCCAGATATCCTGCCACTTCACCCAGATATACTTCTAGGGCCTTTTGTTAGAGGAAGTGCAAGGGGCCATCTGGTGGGAGGGAGGTGGCCCTTAGAGGCCGCTCTGGGCTTCCTGCATGGACCAACTTGGTCTGGTGAGCCCTGAGGCCCTGGGGGAGGTGCAGGGAGGCGGCAGCGACTGCTCTTTTCCACCTCCCCAACCAGGGAAGCAGCAGCTGCCAGATCCCCAGCTCCTGAGCCGTCGCTTCCTGCTCAGGAAGAAGTTCATACCTGACCCCCAAGGTGCCAACCTCATGTTTGCCTTCTTCGCCCAACACTTCACCCACCAGTTCTTCAAAACTTCTGGCAAGATGGGTGCTGGCTTCACCAAGGCCTTGGGCCATGGGGTAAGTACCTAGGAGGGGCTTAGGGCTTCTCTGGGCCTAATTTGGCATGTGCTGTTGTCACTGGTGGGGCGGGACCACCTGAGGATCTGATTGGGCCCCCTCTCTGTCCTCAGGTAGACCTTGGCCACATTTATGGGGACAATCTGGACCGTCAGTATCAGCTGCGGCTCTTTAAGGATGGGAAACTCAAGTACCAGGTAGCTATGGACATGGGGATGGAGCTTTGGGAAGGGCTGTTGGGGACTCAGGTGGTGTTCTGAGAGGGCCAGCTTCAGGAGCTGGAGGTGTGTGAGAGGAGGAGAGACAATAGACCCTGGAGAAGGTGCCAGGCCTGAGATGCAGACAAGGAACAGAAATGGCCCCTCGTGTTTCCTGGGAGATAGATTTTAGGGCTTGAGAGGAGATGGGCATTTTCAGTTTACCTTTGTTCATTTACTTTTCCCACCATATTAATTGGGGTCTATGAGGTGCCTGGCACAGGTTAGGGAGCAGTGACCATGATAATTTGGGGCCCTACCCTCCGGGAGCTCACAGCCAATCAGAGGCCACAGACATAACACTAGGATGCTTGTTCCACAAAGTTATTTTGTCTGAAAAGTTTTAGCACTGTCCAATAGAAATATGATGTGAACCACAGATGCAATTAAAACTTTCCTAGTGGCCACATTACAAGAGAGAAAAAGAAACATGAAATTGATCTTAATAATATATTTCATTTAACCTATATATATCCAGAATGTTATCATTTCTACATGTAATCAATACCAAAATTATTAACACAATATCTCACAGTCTTTTTTTAATGCTAGATCTTAGAAATCTGATCTATATTTTATACTTATAGCACATCTTAATTTGGCTGCCAAATTTTCATTGGGGATATCTGATCTGTATTTAGATTTCATAAAACTTAGAGTTGAAATTTACAATAGATTCATTTGCCCCAGTTATTTTAAGTGCACTTAAAGATTTTCCATCAGCTGAAGTATCCGCTTCAAAATTTAAATAGAAATTAAGTAAAATAAACAATTCACATTCACATCTTCATTCACACCAGCCACATTTCTAGTGCTCCACAGCTACGCATGAACGTCTAAACAAATGAAAACCAAAATAAAAGTCCAGGGCTGAATCTTTAGGGCTAAAAACAGCCCTTGGCACATAGTAGGTCCTCGGTGTATATTGATTGAACGAATAAAGAAACTGCCATATAACTGGTTACACTGGTGGTAACTGCCACCAGGGAGGAGCCACGAGAGTGGTCACAGGATGGGGAAGTCTTTCCTGGGAATTACACATAAACCAAGAGTTGCATGACGTTTGAGGAGGAGTTCGGGAGGTTAAGAAGGGAAAGGGCCT
>NW_005871135.1:4503186-4520042 GCF_000147115.1 Myotis lucifugus
GAGGGAGTCAGATGTGGTAGGTGCAGGCGCCCTGCCCCGCCCCCAGGTTGCCAGGTGGCCCCATCCTGCAGATGCTGGGCGGAGAGATGTACCCGCCATCGGTGGAAGAGGCGCCTGTGTTGATGCACTACCCAAAGGGCATTCCGCCCAAGAGCCGGATGGCTGTGGGCCAGGAGGTGTTTGGACTGCTTCCCGGGCTCATGCTTTATGCCACGCTCTGGCTGCGCGAACACAACCGCGTGTGTGACCTGCTGAAGGCTGAGCACCCCACCTGGGGAGATGAACAGCTCTTCCAGACTGCCCGCCTCATCCTCATAGGTGAGGACTCCGGACCAGTCCTGTCCTGAAAGGTCATGCCCTCCATTCTGAGAAGCAGGGGGTGGCGGGCTTACTATCTATGAGACTCGGAGCAGGCCCATTCCCCTTTGTGAGCCTCCGTTTCCAAATGTGGACATTGGGGATAATGATGATGGTAAGGACTTGTTGAGATGATGAATGAGAAAGCACTCAACACATAGTAGGCCTTCAGAAAACGGCTGTGATGGTTGATATTAGCTGGGTGGACTCGCAGCCAATTTCATTACCCATCCCAAGTCTCAGTTTCCCAGTGTACTGCACAGAATGACATCCCTGGCCTGTGCAGGGCAAACCCCAGCTCTCTGGCCTTCAGAAATCCTCATGTTTCCTGCCCTGCATGTGTCTGCCTTCCTGGAGTTTGGTAGCTTCTAGATGACTCAGGGACAGGATATTTTTGTGTCTCCTAAGGGGACGAGTCTGCAGCCTAAAATGTCAGATGGCTTCCTGCCTGGGAGCTTGGCCTCTGACACCCCATCCAGATCTTATTTACTCTGAGTCACCAGTAAGCCCCTTTCCTCACCTCTGGGCACCCCTGGGGAGGGCTAGTCCCAATTATAGGGCCTGATTCACTGGAGCCTGGAAGAGCTAGGCAACAGGAATAGATACAGACTAAAGAAGAAGAAGGGCTGGTTCTGAAGTTCCAGCATTGCAGAGACCTTGACCAGAGAGGGCAAGTCTGTGGCTGGAGGCTGCCCAGCATCTCACTGGTGATAGAGCTGTGACCAAAGGTGATAAAGCCGAATATCCAGTGCTTCATTTAACCCTCCCCAAATGCCTCATGCCCCAGATATGATTACTCTTCCTGTGAAAATTAGGATTCAGAGAGGGCAAGTGAATTCTCCCAAGACCACTCAGCAGAAGACTTGAACCAGGTCTGGCTGCCACCAAGGTTTATGCTATTTCCACCACTTCACAGGGGCAGCTCGTTCCTGAGTGGGGAGGGGATGCAAGCCTTAGTCTGATCTTTGGTGAATGTGCGAGTTTGGGGAGGGCATTCTCCCCTCACACCTACACTTGGTGCTGCTGCTCCTCACCTGCGTGTATTGACACTCCCTGTGATGCCAGGCCCTGTGCCAAGCAGTTTAGATGCTTTCATTCTCTACTCCTCCCAACAACCCTATGACCATTACTGTACTGATACTATTATAATACACATTTCGCAGGTAAGGACAGTCAAGTTCAGAGAGATCAGGTAACGGGGCCCAAGCACAAGTGGCTAGAAATGGGGAGGCCAGGATTTGGACCCAGGTCAGCTGATTGCAAATCCAGTGGGTCCAATCAATTTGCTAAAAGCCCGTTTGTCTAATGGCTGATTGGGCAAAATACCCGTTTCTTTTCATAGCTAGGTGACCAGTTTTCATTCTGGTATGGGATGTCCAATTTGTTTCTTCCCTTGCTCTTTGCTTTGTAGCTGGTTTCTGAGGGAGCAGAGGAAAATCTCTGCATAAGAATTGTGATGTGTAAGAACATGTAAGAAATATATTTGGGACGAGATTCACCTTCTGTCCTTAGTGTCACTCTCTTGCTGCTGCAGCTGCTTTTAGGGGTGTTTCTTCCAATCCCCCTCCCCACCCCCCTTACACACACTCTGAGAGCCCTCACTAAGTTGGCCTCCACTTTCCCATCTTTTGTGGCCTCTCCAACTTCTTTTTTTTCTCTTTTAAATATATTTTTATTGATTTCAGAGAGAAAGGGAGAGGGAGAGAGAGTTAGAAACATCAACGATGAGAATCACTGGTCGGCTGCCTCCTGCATGCCCCCTACTGGGGATCGAGCCCTCGACCTGGGCATGTGCCCTGACTAGGAATTGAACCCAGGACTGCTTGGTCCATGGGACAATGCTCAATCCACTGAGCCACCACAGCCAGGCTTCAACTTCTTTAAATGGGCTGGGGGGGGGGGGGTGGTCACCCAGGAGTCACAGAACCAGTTCTCAGACACTTTCTTTGCATGTCCTGGTTAGCTGGGCCATAACTTCCCCTTGGAAGGTAGGAGCTGCCTGAGACAGGAAGTTCCATTTTCACACCCCCTACCCAAAAGACAAGTGTATGTAGCCAAATAAAGCAAAACAACAACAACAGCAATAAAGAAGCGCTAAGCAACCCTGTTTATGAACTGGCCTGCTTCCCAAGTGGGGCTATATCGTGTGCTCTGCTGACCCTGCTCCCAGGGGAGACCATCAAGATCGTCATCGAGGAGTACGTGCAGCAGCTGAGCGGCTACTTCCTGCAGCTCAAGTTCGACCCGGAGCTGCTGTTCAGCGTCCAGTTCCAGTACCAGAACCGCATCGCCTTGGAGTTCAACCATCTCTACCACTGGCACCCGCTCATGCCCGACTCCTTCACGGTGGGCTCCCAGGACTACAGCTATGAGCAGTTCCTGTTCAACACCTCCATACTGGTGGACCATGGGGTGGAGGCCCTGGTGGACGCCTTCTCTCGCCAGAGTGCTGGCCGGGTAAGCCTTGGAGGAGCCGTGGTGAGGGTGGGTGGGCTCTGGGATTCAGCAGACCTGGATCCAAATCCCCGTTTTCTTTTCTGCAGAATGGGGACAGTGCCACTCCTGCAGAGTGGCTGTGAGCATGCCTTCATTCATTCTCTTGTCCTTTCGTCCGTTTGGTGATGCCAGGCATTGCTCCAGCTGCTGGGGACATAGTGGTGACCAAGATCAGTGTGGTTCTTGGATCCTTGTCCTTTTGGTGCTTATACCTTAGAAAGGAACGGTAGTCGTATGACGGCTGACATCATTTGAGCACTACTGCATGTTAGACCCTGTACCAAATGCTTCTCTGGTATGAATTTTTAAAAAAGAGCATGTTAGAAACCACAGTCCACAAAACTCCACAAAGCCCACAGTGCATTGGGACCTCGGAGAGGGGCTCCTGAGCCAGACTTGGGGACTGTGGACGAGGAAGTGTTGTTTGAGCAGAGATCGCTGCACAGGGATTGCCCAGGGAATGGCAGCGATGATTGCATTCCAGATGGAGTGGACAGCATTTATTGCCATTAGGTCAGAAGGCATGGCAATTTGAGGACCAGGAGGACATTCAGGGTATGGTCATATATGTGAAGGTGTCTGCACCTACCAGGTCTTTATTACATCATAGGCCTCTGTTATGGGTTGAATGTTCTCCCTACCAATTCACATGGTGAAAGTCCTCCCCCCTCCCCCCCCAATATCTCTGTCCTAACCCCCAGTGACTGTATTTGGAGATAGGGTCTTTAAAGGGGAAATTAAGATTAAATGAGGGTCATTGTGTGGGCCCTGGTCTGACTGGTGTTCTGATAAGAAGAGATTAGGATATAGACATGCACAGAGGGAAGACATAGAGAGATGATGGCCATCTATGAGCCTCAGAATGAAATCAACCCTGCTGACAACCTTGATGTTGGACTTGTAGCCTCCAGAATTGTGAGGAAATAAGTTTCTGTTGTTTAGGTTGTCCAGTTGGTGGTACTTTGTTATGGCTTCCCTAACAAATGAATACAGCCTTTTGCCCTGGAATTCCTAACCAACTCCCTCCTCAATCTCCTTGTGTCCACACTTGGAAGCTCCCAGGTCCTTTATCTTAGCTCCCCTCATCCTGTTTGTCTCTAATCCTTGTCCCTAAGATGTATCATGAAGTTGTGGCACCGTATGGATTTAAGTTTCCTCCTGGCAATTTGACTGAAATTAGCATATGCTGCCATCAGTGGGCAGCTGCTGGCTGCGTTATGGCCTCTCTTCAGAGACAATAGCTTTTGTGCGTGGCTGCATGGTTTCTGAAGAAATTTTAAGGCATGACCATGATAATGCATGTGAAAGCCCTGTTGTTTTCTGGCACAAGGCAGAAGGGCAATGGAAGTGTGTTGACTCCCAGGATATTAAAGAGAGTATGAGAGCCCTAGCCTGTTTGGCTCAGTGGATAGAGCGTCGGCCTGCGGACTGAAGGGTCCCAAGTTCGATTCTGGCCAAGGGCACATACCTGGGTTGCGGGCTCAATCCCCAGTAGGGGGCATGCAGGAGGCAGCCGATCAATGATTCTCTCTCATCACTGATGTTTCTATCTCTCTCTCCCTCTTCCTTCCTCTCTGAAATCAATAAAGAAATATATTTAAAAAATATAAAGAGAGTGTGAGAAGTGATAAAACAGGTCTTCCCCTGATAATCACCACACATGGCTACCATCTTGGGGTCAGCATGTGACCAACACTGTGCTAACTGCTTTGCATACTTTATCTGGCTTATTTCCAACCATATCAGGTGCATGCTCTTACCTTCCCCGTTTTTGCATAGGAGGGAACTGAGACTTGGGGACTCGCCCAAGGTCCCTGTGTTAGTTTCCTGTAGCTGCAAAAGGACCACAGACGAGGTGGCTTTAAACAGCAGAAATTTATTCTTTACTAGTTCAGGAGGCTAAAAGTCCAAAATGAAGGTGTCAGTGGAGCCATGTTCTCTCTGAAGGTTCCAAGGGAGAACCTGTGCCACGCCTTTCTCTCCGCTCCTGGCAGTTTCCAGCAATTCTTGGTGTTCTTTGGTTTGTAGAAGCATCACTTCAACATGGTGTTCTACCTGTGCCTCTGGTTTTTCTTTTTATCAGGACATCAAATGTTGGATTAGGGCCCACCCCACTAGAGTATGACCTCTAATTACATCTATTTCCACATAAGGTCACCTTCATCAGTTCTGGGGGTTAGGACTTCAACATATCTTTTTGGGGGCACACAATTCAACCACAACAGCCCCACAGTTTGTAAATGGTCAAGCTGAGATCACCACCAGCCTCTGCTAGCTTTGCTCCAACTTGTATGATTTCACCCAAATATGTGTTTCCTCATTCCCATTCAATTATACCTGTTCTACCCAAACAGAACCTTCCTTAATAAGATGTTGGGGTTTCCCACCTAAATTGAGATGGTTGGGGAATGGTGTGGCTGGTGAGTTACTACAGTGGTCCTCCTGGCTCATTCCACAGTTAGAGATGGGGAGGATGGGTAGCTTATCCCTATTGTAGACTCCCAGGGGGTCCTTGAGAAAGCAAGGCAGTGGCAGACCTAGCATCAGGTTCCTGGCATGGTGAGGGCTAGGTTGAGCCATGTCCCAGCTCAGGAAGCACTCCTGACCTGCAGTTCTTTTCCAGGGCAATGTGGCCCAGCTCTCAGACCACGGCTGTATTTGTCTCTTGGCAGATTGGTGGCGGTAGGAACATAGACCACCACATCCTGCACGTGGCCATGGACGTCATCAAGGAATCTCGAGAGCAGCGGCTGCAGCCTTTCAATGAGTACCGCAAGAGGTTTGGCATGAAGCCCTACACCTCTTTCCAGGAGTTCACAGGTGAGAAGCTGCTTCCTGGATACGGTCCACTCCCTCAATCAACTTGTACTGAAGTGTAGGAGACATTGAGGAAGCAGAATGGGCCAATACATGTGGCCAGGACTGTGACTGGGATTACAGGGGTGTGGGATGGCAAATACTCTTCTAGGGGAGAGAAGGGAGCTTTTGAGCTGGGTTTGAAGGATAAATAGGGATATTCTGGGTAAAGAATAGAGGGAACAGCCTTCTAGGTAAAGGAACAGAGAGTACAAAAGCACAGAGGTCATAAAAAACAAGTCTACTATGCAGAATAGTCATAGTTGTGGCTGGACAAGGAGCTTATGTGGGAGTGAGGTAGAGGTAGTGATAGGAGGTTGGGGCCAAATTGTATAGAATCTTGGATTTTGTGCTAAAGATTTTGGGTTTTATTCTGTCTAGTTGATCTTAAATACCCATTTATAGACCAGCTACCTAAGAATCACTTATAAAACTGATTAAAAATACTGAACTCTGGATATCTATTCCAGAGATTCTGATTCAGTAGGCCTGGATGCTCCCCAAGACTGAGTGTGTGCGTGTGTGTGTGTGTGTGTGTGTGTGTGTGTGTGTTATTGCTATTGCTGATCCCCAGCTGTTGGGCAGCCAAGTTTGGAAACCTTTGTCACAGACAATGGGAAACCACTGAAAGGTTTTGACAAGAGTGTAACATGACCTACCCATAGCTGTGTACTAGTGCCTTATGGGAGGGTGGATTTGGACTAGTTACATTATGTCTTTGAACTCCAGTAGAATGCAGGCTCTTAGACCAGGATAAGGCCTTAAAACCTGCCTGTGAAGGAAACAAGATGGGTAGCTTCTCCCTGTTGTAATGATCAGGAAATTAGGGCACAGAGAAGTGAGATGAGTTGCTCAGGGTCACGTGCTGTTTGGTGGTAGACCCTTGACTCCGTACGTAGCAAATTCCTTCCCTAGATGCAGTCCTGGAGAGGGGTCAGTCACCATTTGTCATTCTAGAATACTGAATTCCTGGTTAACCATCCAGAATGTTAAAAGTGGTTCTCATTGGCATGCCTGACAACTGGGTTCCTGTTCGACAACCTAGAATGCCGGAGTTTAGGGCATGTGCTCAATTGCTCAAGCTGTTTTTCTGAAGTCCCTTATTTTCCCCAGAGAAAGGTGGACCTAGGTTTCCTGCCCAGATTAATCTCAATGGATGGCACAGTGATTCTGACCCCAGCTTCTTCCCCTTGTAGGAGAGAAGGAGATGGCAGCTGAATTGGAGGAGCTATATGGAGACATTGATGCCTTGGAGTTCTACCCGGGACTGCTTCTTGAGAAGTGCCATCCAAACTCCATCTTTGGGGAGAGTATGATAGAAATTGGGGCTCCCTTTTCCCTCAAGGGCCTCTTAGGGAATGCCATCTGTTCTCCCGAGTACTGGAAGTCAAGCACATTTGGCGGTGAGATGGGCTTCAACATTGTTAAGACGGCCACACTGAAGAAGCTGGTTTGCCTCAACACCAAGACTTGTCCCTATGTTTCCTTCCACGTACCTGATCCTCTGCAGGATGATGAGCCTGGTGTGGAGCGGCCATCCACAGAGCTCTGAGGGCAGCAGAATTCTGGAGGAGAGGGCCTTTTGCTTGCCTTTCCAGAGTGCCGGGGCCAAGGTGGACCGTCTTAAACATTGGGTTTCTAGTTTGGCATCGAGAATATCGGGGTTGAAATGTAGAATTTTGTGTCTTTCACCCGTTATGTTGAATGTTGTGGTCTTGTTTGTCATTCTAGAATACTGAATTCCTGGTTAACCATCCAGAATGTTAGAAGTGGTTCTCATTGGCATGCCAGAAAACTGGGTTCCTGGTTGCCAGATTTATGGTTGATTTGGAATATAGGCATTCTAAAATTCAGAGTTCCTGATGAAATCATGCAGAAAGTTAGAGGGTTCTTATTTTGCATTCTAGACTTCTGATTGGCGATTCAAAATGTTCCTGGTTGCTGATCCAAAATACTGGTTGGTATGTCAGATCAGTCTTGGTCTTAATGTCTAGATTCTAGACTCTAGAATGTTAATTTTCCTGTTCAGGGAGATATCTACAGAGCAGGAGAATCTAATGTTAACAAGAATGCATTGCCTGAATCTGTGCCTGCATGGAGGGGGCAAAGAGGTGGGTGTTCTTTTGGGGGCCCCAACTTAGATTCTGGTCTGAGGATATAGAAAGAACAGGTAGGCTTTTTTCAGGCCACTGGTCAGAAGCCACCAGAGCTCTGTCTCCATCCAGGTCTTGACTCATGGCAGCTGTTCCCCATGAAGTGAATAAAATTCTTTTTTCCAATTGCCTGTTATGCATCTCTTCTGATCCCATCCCCACAAGCAGAGGCAACAGTGAAATGACCTTTCTCTTAGCCACTAGCCAGATGTGCTCCAGGTTGCAGCATGGGACTTTCCCCTGGGATCCCTGGGGCACATCACTGCCTAGATCTCCCACCATTGATGCTTCATTTACCCCATGAGTTAGGCATCACCTCCTCCAGGCTGTTCTCCTAAAACACTCAACTCCCCAGCTCCCACCGTCTGATGAAAAGTCTCCTCCCTTACAGAGCATACAACAGAGATGAAGGGCAGCTGGGGAGGAGAGTGCTTACAGTTGTACACACTTAATCCTCATAAAGGAGATGGTATAAAAATCCCCCTTTCAAAACGGAGGAAACTGGGACTCAGGGTGGTCACGTGACATGCCCCCACAGGGGCCAGAGCCAGGTTGGGACAGCCATCCAGTTTCTTCTTGCTTCCTGGTTTGACTCAGTTCCAGGCTTAATCTCATCTGTCTGGCTCAGGGTTAAAGGCAGAAGGTGGGGTGCAAGCCTCCCAATTACTTGCGTGCTATTTGTTCCATCACAAATATTTATTTTCTTAACTGCTTACTACATGCCAGTTATTGTCACAGGCTACTGAGTGATGAAGACAGACAAGGCTTCTGCCGGCACGGAGCTCACATTCCAGTGGGAGCAGAGCAGACGATAAATAAGTGCGATTTCCCTTCTAACTCACTCGGCTCTGCCCTCCACTGCTTGACCCCTGAGCACATATACCCTTTCCACAGCCACATAGACCCCCTTAGCCAGCAAAGAGAGGGGAGGTCAGAAGCATAAAGTAAAAGGCTGAGAAAGGTCCTTCATGCTGTGCACTTTGGGCTTTAGGGATCCTGGAGGAGAACAATAGCCCAGAAACAACGGGAGGAACAGGGTCCAAGCTGAGGGTCCCTGGGGCTGGGCCTCCTGTCTTAAGGTCCAGAAAGCCTTTGTTTCTCTTTTGTTGGCTGGAGCTGCCTCCATTCCCCCTGACCCTGTTGAATGCAGAGAATGCAGTCCTTTCCTGCTCCCACAGTTGCTCTGATCTGGAAGGGTCCCTTACGTGCTGGAAAGTGGGCATGAAGTGCTTGTGTCTCATCTCACTTGCCCATATCTATTTCCCCTCTTCTGCTAATACCTTTACCTTGCCTGAGAACCCACCCCTCTTCTTAATTTCAGTCTTGGTGACTCCATCAGTGACCCTCTCCTGGCCAAAGGGTGGGCCTATGAATCAGTCCTGGCCAATCAAACACCCTCTCCTGCGACACTGGCCTTCAGTGGAGGGAGTTGCATGGAGGTTGAGATGACGGACTTTGACTGATGCCCTGTCAGAAAAGCCTGTCCATTCGTTCCTGCTCCCAAGATCACCAGGGAAGCCTGGATTCCTGACCTCAAGACATCAGCGTTTCCTTCCATCCTCCAGGCTGTTCTTTGAATCCTTCTTGCACTGAGATGGGTCAGAGTTGGAGTCTGTTGCTTGCAACCAAACCTTGATGGCTGCTGACTTGGACAGCCAAACCTTGGGCGTAGGTGACAGAGAACTACGATGGCTCTGGGCGGAATTTTCATCAGCGGAGACACAATCAGACCAGTGTTTTAGAAAGCTGGACGACACAGCAGAGCAGGAAGAACTGGAAGCCAGCAGAACAGTGAGGAGGCTGTGGCCAAGGTCCAGCTGAGCGAGGGTAGCAGTGGGGGCCAGGCAAAGGGCTGTGGGATGGGATGGATTTCAGCAACAGTCTCCTCTTAAATGCAGCTGCCTAGATTGAATGGACTTCATTTTGTATGGACAACTGTGTATGAATTTTTTGCAAGTGGAAACTTTGGTCAAATGCACTAGGAAGGCTTCTTCAGCGTGAAAGATCTTCATGCTTGTAATATCAATGCCCATTCCTGGAATTTAGATTTGGTGGTGTGATGATTAGCATTGCTTCATCTTGGCTGGACTACAGTTATTTAATCAAAACCTAATCTAGTGGCTATAAATGTATTTTTCAGACATGTATGGTTAACATCTATAATCAGCTGACTTTAAGAAAAGGAGATTATCATTTATAACTCGAGTCAGCCTTATCTAATAAGCTGAAAAACCCTGAAGAACAAAAACTGAAGGCTTCAGAGAAGAAATTCTGCTTCAAGACTACAGCACCAACTCTGCCTGAGTGTTCAGCCTGCTGACCTGCCCTATGGATTTCAGACTTGCCAACCCTGACGATTAAGTGAGCCAATCCTAAAAATAAAGTCACATATGCATTTGCGCGTGCGCACACACACACGTATTCTATTGGTTCTGTTTCTCTGGAGAAGGTTGGCTGACACAGTACGTCATGACTCATTCAGGGCTGTAAGCACAAACAACAGAACATCCCTCTGCCCATTTAAGCAGGAAGGAATTTATTATAGGATGTTGCATAGCTCCTGGACACACTGGCAGGACCAGAGGATTATGCGCAGAGACTTCCTGCCCAGGAACAGCTGCTATTGCTCCAGGGAGATGCCTCTGCTGCTGCCACCACACACAGGCATGATGGCACCTCCGCTGCCCTTGCTGCCCCTGAAAGCTGGCTGCCTCTATAGCCACCCTGGCCAGAAAATGGTTCTGCATGACGCCTGCTTCCCTATTTTTCTCTACTTGGAATTGAAGTCATTTCTATTTTGCATCTGATTGGCAGAGCCTAGCTCACATGCCTGCACTCCAGCTCCAAGAGAGGTGGGGAAGTGAGTTTTCTGGCTTGCTCCTTTGGGGGAAATTCTCCGCATGTGGGAAGGATGTTCATGGGGCTGGGAAACATGGGTGGCCTAATTCAGCAGATCTGGGTTTTTAGTTCTGTTTTGCGTCTGTGGGCCCATGCCCTGGAACCGCAAAGAACACCACGACAGTGGCATCACAGTTAACCTGGCAACGGCTCAAAATAATTGTAAGCAAAGAACTTCAGAAGTTAAATTGTGGAAGTACAGAATAGCAGTGATGCCAGGACTGTAGTCCACTCTGTAGACACACAGACCACTCTGCTAACAATGTTTGAGAAAAAACGTGTCAACATGTTAGGCATTCTTACAACCCACTTTTCTACTTACACATGCTTTTCTATAAAAATGGCCTTTAAACTAAAATTTATATGAATGACAGTAAGGAATATTAAAACATCAAAGATGGCTTTATAGGGCACTATTAAGGGAATTATAGCGAAACACTCTCACTATCTTACCCATTAATCATGTTTGATTTCCTCCCAGCCTAGGTCGAATAAGTTTTTTGTTCTCAATCTCTATACTTTTGCTGAAAGAACTTTTGAACCATATGTACAACTTCAGGTGTGGTACTTTGAGTTTCAGGACTATGTGGCAGGACACTACTGCAGACTTCTGTGGCAGATCCCCCTGCCACAGAAGCTCAGAAAGAAGACATTTCTATGAGGTCATAAAACCTGTAAATGTCCTTGGAGGACAACATACAACAATGGGCATGTATTTTTACATAAGTATAAACTTAAGTAACCACCAAAGAAATCAAGACATAGAACATTTCCAGCACTCTAGAAGGCTTTTTTTGTATCTCTTCCCTGTCAAAACCCTCCAAAATATAACCATTATCCCGACTGCTATCATGGTTGGTTAGTTTTGCCTGGTTTTGAATTTCGTTTGGATAGAAACACAGTCCACCCTATTATGTGTCTGACTTCTTTTGCTCAACATATTGCTGTGTGTATGAGCATTTTGTCTTCATTGCTGAGTAAATATTTCATGTACACCATAACTGACTTATCTAGTCAACAGTCAATGGGCATTTGCAGTTCCCCCCCATTGTTTAACTATCCTATATCCTATTAATAAAGAGGAACGTGCTAATTGACCCCCATGCCGTTACAAAGATGGTGGCGCCCACAGCCAACAAGGAGGGAATATGCTAATTGACTGCCCCACCCTCAAAGATGGCGGTGCCTACAGCCAATAAGGAGGAAATATGCTAATTGACTGCCATGCCCTCAAAATGGAGGCGCCCATAGCCACAAGATGACCAGCAGGGGAGGGCAGTTGTGGGCGATTAGGCCAGCAGGGGAGGGCAGTTAGGGGTGATCAGGCTGGCAGGCAGAAGCAGTTAGGGACAATCAGGCAGGCAGGCAGGCAGGCAGGTGAATGGTTGGGAACCAGCAGTCCCGAAGAGTGAGAGGGAAGGCCGACTGCGGGTTTAGGTCCGATCCCTAAACCAGCAGTCAGACATCCCCTGAGGGGTCCCAGATTGGAGAGAGTGCAGGCTGGGCTGAGGGACACCCCCCCACCCCCAGTGCATGAATTTCATGCACTGGGCCTCTAGTACTAATAATATGCAAATAGACGAGGAACAACCGAACAACTGAACAACTGGTCACTATGA
Organism: Myotis lucifugus; assembly: GCF_000147115.1. Taxonomy (NCBI): domain Eukaryota; kingdom Metazoa; phylum Chordata; class Mammalia; order Chiroptera; family Vespertilionidae; genus Myotis; species Myotis lucifugus. The sequence continues at coordinate 4,515,566 of NW_005871135.1, forward strand.
TATGCGCTGACCACCAGGGGGCGTGTGCGGAACATGGTGGGTGTTGGCCACAGCAGGATGGTGGAGCAGGTGAGCAGGGGTGCCAGACCAAGGCAGGGTGTCAGTCGCTGTCATCAGGGTGAGCCTCTGGTGGTTACTGAAAATTCTTTGCTCCCATGAGCCACCATCCTGCCTGGCGCTTACATCCGCTGCAGATGCTAGAGCCGCCACTTGCACCCACTACCAGTGCCTGGCACCGGTCCTGATCACTCAGCGCCATCAATAGGTGGGAGCAGCGGCTGCTGGCCCTGATCACCCCTGAGAGCTTCTCCACCTCCCTCTGCTCCTGAGGGGAGATTGGGGCAACAGTGTGTGGGAGCAGCGGCAGCAGGAGCGGGGGCTGCCAGCAGACAGGGGACTGGGCTGCAGTTGGAGGTGTTGGGCGGGGCGTGGAGGATGGGCCTACTGCAGCCTTGTGGCCCACAGTTCCTTTCAAGGCGCATGAATTCATGGACTGGGCCCCTAGTTATGAATAAAGCTGCCTATTTGGCAGGTTTTAACCCTTATAACAAGGGCTCTATTTAACATGTCATCTTATATACACATTTATTATGGGAAATGGTTCCTGTTCTCCATTCAAAATCCCCTGCTGTGTCTTCTCGTGCTCTCTGACCTGATGGAAATAGAAAATGAGTTCACAACTCTGACATGCACCATTAAATAAGGGATAGGGGACATGCATTTATTAAGAGCCTACTCTGTGGGCTGTGCTTTATCTGCCTACTTCATGAACTCATACGAACAGCCCTATGAGTAGCTTTTGCTGCTTCACAAAGGAGAAAGTGGAGGTGCTGAAAAATTAGGTGACTTGCCCAGAGTCCTTTGGCTACACGAAGTGGTAGGAGAGAGCAGAGAAAGTCCAACATGTGGCCAATTTCCACCATGTGCCCCACTCAAGACCCCAGAAGCCAAACAAATCCCAGCAGGGATGGCGGAATGGAGGGTGGAGGGTGTGGTGATATGGTGCGCATGGTTGATGTTAATACACTTCCAGATGAATCTGTAAGGAGCTTCACATGGAGACTTCTGCACTGTAATGTGCTGTCTTCTGGTCATTCTTTTCCTCTTTAGGTGAGTGACACCTTCTTTCCTCTTCCATGACTCACTGTTTCCAGGCTTGCTGTCTTTCCTCTGATCTGTGACTTGCACTCCGCAGACCACGATGATGTTCAGTGAGAAGTGGTTCCCTGAAGTCGGAAAAGCTGTTCCCATTTATCTCCCCATCTGCTTCTGACTTCCCTTCTCTGGCTCCCCGCTAGCCACATCAGTGAAGCTCCAACCCCAAGCTCCCCCATTGCCACCATAGGGACATCCAAGAGCTGTTCTTGTCTTCGTTCTCAGTTCTTTTCTTAATGAGAGGGACTCAGGACAGAGCCCAGTTTCCACTTCCTCCCCACTTACCCTATAGGGTGGAGAAGGAGTCTGCCATACTTTTTAAATTGTGGTAAAATATACGTAAATTGGAATTCTTCTTGCATTTTGCAGATGAGATGTTGGAAGCTCAGGAAGAAGAGATTTCTGTAAGGTCATAAAACTTGTAAATGTCAGAACCCACAGCCAAGTGCTGTGTCCAACCTGTGCTAAGCAGTCTTTCCTATGCAGACCATGGCTTGGGTCATGGTGCCCCCTCAACTCGTGTTCTTTCCATTCTGAAGGTCAGCAGTCACAAAAACTCCAGTTGGCACATGTTCAAATGACTTATGCTCTATGAATTTTCCTGGATCTGGGATGCTGGGTTGAGGGAAATAGCTTGATGGAAAAATCCCAGGTAGTGTGACCCAAGACACTGTTGGTTGCTGCCACAGATCTTGGGATGGCATGCAGGGCAGCAGAATAAGAAGAAATGGAGTGACTGCAAGTGTGCCCCAGGCTCAGGGGCTCATGCAGGGAAAGGCTCTGACAAGTGCCAGCTGCCCAGTTCTTGCCCAGTGGTCATTCAGGGGTTTCTCTTTAAGAGCTTGCACTCCTGGTTCCCAGGACCACATAGACTGACTTTCCTTGTGATTCAGAAATGAAAGAAGTGATCTCCTTGTCCACAAAAAAGAAAGAGGCATTTATTAGATGTACCAGAAAAGTTACAATATGGCATGTAATCAGGGCAATGATTTTCTGGCCTTCATTTGGTTAAGGAAAATCTGTTTTTGGATAACTCATCCTATATAATACCAAACATATTAAAATGCATCCACATGCCCCACTTCATATAATTTACATATATGTCAAGGCGGGTATTAGTTGACTAGTTAACGCATTGCATTTTGTAGACATTTCACTAAACATTTATAATTTTAATTTTATCAATTTATTTTAGTACTAGAGGCCTGGTGCACGAAATTCATGCATGGGGGGTATCCCTCAGCCTGGCTTGCACCCTCTCCAAAATGGGACCCCTCAGGGGATGTCCGACTTCCGGTTTAGGCCTGATCCAGGATCGGGCTTAACTGGCAGTCAGACATCACTCTCACAATATGGGACTGCTGGCTCCTAACCGCTCACCTGCCTGCCTGCCTGATTGCCCCTAACCGCCCCGCTGCCAGCCTGATTGACGCCTAACTGCTCCCCTGCCGGCCCAATCACCCACAACTGCCCTCCCCTGCTGGCCTGGTCGCCCCCAACTGCCTTACCCTGCTGGCCCGATCGTCCCCAGCTGCCTTCCCCTGCTGGCCGGATTGCCCCCAACTGCCCTCCCCTGCCAGCCATCTTGTGGTGGCCATCTTGTGGCAACCATCTTGTGGAGGCCATCTTGTGACAATGTCACGCGAGAGTGTTGTGCAAGGGCATGATGCTACCTAGGCTTTTATTATATAGGATTTCAGACAATACATTATTTCTTCTACGTCTCAAGTAATTCCAAAAGCCTTTGAAAAGCTCAGTGACCATCAGGCAATGTATCTGTGGGTTTATTGAATAACCTGGCTTTGTGGCCTCTATGGGTGACCATGCATCATCATTGTTGAGGAACCTTCTTCTCCTTGGTCTAAATCTGACCATCCTTCTATTGCAGCCAGACAAGAGATCAGAGGTGAGTTCTCTGCTGGTTTGAAAAAATATGGATATAGGTTCCTCAATTAAGTGTCTCCAATGAAATACTTTTACATACCCTGATTTATAAATATAGCTGAACTGTATGTGCCATTCAGAATGGCAGTTGTATCTTATGCATTAGCTGGTATGGACATTTATAATTGCTGAGAAAGTAGGGCATCTCAACACTGAAGTGATGGTAAGCAGTGTAAAAGTTTGCAAAGTATACGAGTACCTGTGGGCATAACCTTGCCAGTGGAAGATCAGGGATAGAAAATCACCTGTAATTACTATTCTGACTTCTAACACCATAGATTAGCTTGTTCCTCCACCCCCTTCACTTATTTAATGTATTCCCATTTTTAAAAATTGAGATATAATTTGATGTACAACATTATATTAGTTTCAGGTGTACAACATAACGACATAATGATTCAATATTTGTATTTATTGTGAAAATCTTATTCTCAAACTGCATATGAATAATTTGTACATTTTGTTTCTGGCTTCCTCTGCTCAATGTAATGTCTTGTCAGATTACCCATGGTTTTGTGTTTATCAATAGTTTGTTCCTTTTTAATCTGGGTAGCTTTCTATTCTGTAAATATACAGACATTTGTTTATCCTTTTACTTGCTGATGGACATTTGGATTATTTCTAGTTTTGGCTACTATGAATACAACTATTATGAACATTTGATACAAGTCTTTTCTGGATATATGTCTTCATTTCTCTTAGATAAATATTTGGAGTAGAATATCTGGATCATATGGTAAGTGTATACTTAACTTTACAAGAAACTGCTAAAGTTAAAAAGAAGGAACTCCTACCATTTGCAACATCATGGATGGAACTGGAGAGCATTATGCTAAGTGAAACAAGCCAGTCAATGAAGGAAAAATACCACATGATCTCACTCATTCATGGATAATAAAGACCATTACAAACTTTTGAACAATAATAGATACAGAGGCAGAGCTGCCTCAAACTGATTGTCAAACTGCAGTGGGAAGGCCAGAGAGAGTTGGGGGGCAGAAGGGAGGGGAGTAAGAGATCAACCGAAGGACTTGTATGCATGCATATAAGCATAACTAATGGACATAAGACACTGGGGGGTAAGGGAGGGTAGGGGTTTGTCAAGGGCGGGGGGGGGGAGAGAAGGACACATATGTAATACCGTTTGTAATACTTATTATAGTATTTTTTAAAGAATAAAAAAAATAAAAAATAATAAAAAAAATGAAGAAAAGCTAAAGGAGTTTATCACCACCAAACCAGTATTATATGAAATGTTGAAAGGTATTCTTTTAAGAGAGGAAGAAGAAAAAGGTAAATATAAAAATTATGAACAACAAATACACATCTATCAACAAGTGAATCTAAAAATCAAGCGAATAAATAATCTGATGAACAG
>NW_005871135.1:4520142-4533827 GCF_000147115.1 Myotis lucifugus
CAAGGGCGGGGGGGGGAAAACACTACGTATACCCTTTGTATTGTAATACTTTAAGCGAAAAATAAAAAAAAAAAATAAAAAAAAAAGAAAAAAAAAAGAAAAAAAAAAAGAAAAAGAAACTGCTAAATAGTTCTCCAAATACCATGTTGCACTCCCATCAGCAAGGTATGAGAGTTTTGGTTGTCCTTCATCCTTGGACAACATTTGATTATTATACGTTTTTTTAATTTTAGCCATTCTCCTGGTGGAGATTAAGTGGAATCGCACTGTAGTTTTAACTTTCATTTTCTTCACGATGATTGATGTTGAGGATTGTTGATCATTTGCATATCTCCTTTTATGATGGGTCCAAATGTTTTGCCAAACAAATTAGGTTGTTTGTCTTGTTGTTATCATTATAAGTCATACATATTGCAAATATTTTCTACTCATTGGTGGTTTGTTCTTTCATTTTATAAAATGTCATTTTTAAAGAACATAATTTAAAACATCTTGATAAAATCCAATTTATCATTTCCCCTTTATGGTTAGTGTTTTGTTTAGTTTTCTTTATCCAGGATATTTTGCTTACTGCAAAGTGAAAAAAGATATTCTCCCATGTTTTTCTAAACTTTATAGACTTTATTCTCAGAAAGAGTTTATGTCAGGTTGGTATTAAATCATTTTTAAATGTTTGATAGAACTTATCAATGAAGCCATCTAGGCTTGGGGGTTTTGCTTGGGAAAGGTTTTAAATTATGAACTTAATTTTTAAAAGAGACATTAAATTATTTAGCTTTTCCTTTTCAACTTGAGTTTGTTTTTATCATTTGTGACTTTCAAGGCATTTGTTCATAGGTTGTTGAATTTATCAGCATAACATTGTCCCTACTATTCCTTCATGATGCTTTTTTAAAAAAAATATATTTTATTGATTTTTTACAGAGAGGAAGGGAGAGAGACAGAGAGCCAGAAACATCGATGAGAGAGAAACATCGATCAGCTGCCTCCTGCACATCTCCCACGGGGGACATGCCCGCAACCCAGGCACATGCCCCCGACCGGAATCGAACCTGGAACCCTTCAGTCCACAGGCCGACGCTCCATCCACTGAGCCAAACCAGTTTCGGCCCTTCATGATGCTTTTAGTGTCTGGAGGACATGTAGAGATAGCCCTCTTCTATCATTCTCAATACTGACTTATTGGCTTTTGCTTGAGTGTCAGCCCCTCTGCTTTATGCAATCTGTAGAGCACCCGCAGGAGAAAAGCTAATCCAATAGGAATCCCACTCAGTGTGGTCCCTGCTTGTAAAGTTAATTTATCTCCATTTTCTACCCGCCTTTGCTTACTGGCCAAAGCCTTCAAACAGATATTTTCCCTCCATGTTTCCTTCCCAATAATTTATAATTATTAACATAGGAGGGTCAGTCTGAGACAAGCTGATTTGCCACTACTGGAATCAGAATTCTACCATCTTGCTACATATTTCCTATTTGTCCTGCTGTTGTTCTCTCTTTTCCTGTCTTCTTTTGGGTTAGTTATTTTTTAGTATTCAATTTTTGCCCTTCTAGTAGTTTGTTATTTACAGATTTTAAACTATTCTCTTAGTGCACATTACATGTACATCCTTTACTTATTAATGTCCAATTTATATTAGGTTATTTTTAAAAAAAACCATATCCTGGTAAATGCAAGAATCCCAGAACACTTTAACTCCTTTCCTTCCCTCTTGCCTTATGAGCTATAGTTTTAATGTATTTAATTCAACATGCATTTTAAATCTCACAAGACATCTTTACTACTAATTTAAATGGGCACTATTCATTTGGATTTACCCATCACTGCATGTCATTTCTTCCTGCATTTTGTGCTTCCACCTGGGATAATTTCCCTTTTCCTTTCATGTTTCCTGTTAGTGCAGAACTGCTCCTTATATGTGATTATGTTCTTCTCTTCACTGATTATTCACTCTGCTTGCAACATCCTGGGCTATTATGTAGCTGAGCCCTCATCGGTATCTGTAAGGAGGAGGGCCTCTCAATTTTTGGCCATTCTTACAGGTTCTATTTTTGTCTTCCTATTCCCCCCTGAAAATGTCTCTATTCTTTCTATTTTCCTTTGCCCACTAGAGCAACACTACCAGTCCTTTTTGTGACAAGAATATTTCTCTTTAGAAGTTATTCTTGCATGCCACCCCAATTGCTCCGCTCATGCAATACTTGCCACAACAAGCTGATGTTAAAAGCACAATGGAGAGAGTTGTTAATCTCACTGGGACCCAAGGTAAGGAAAAATGCTAAATCAATAGAGGAGAAGTCGGGCTTTAAGGATGACAGCTAGGCATTAATTAAGTGGAGAAGAGGCAAGGATATTACAATCACATAGGAAAACACGGAGGTGTGGAGAAGTGTTAAGTGTGTGGGGGACGCATATGGATTGGGATTTGGGAGAGAGCATGGATGGTGAACCCTTAGTGGGTATGCTACAATCTCCCCCATTCCGCATCCATGGCAAACATGGCACTAATTCTCGCTGGGATTGGGCTTTGAATCACTCCCAAGTTAGTACTCCAGACAATTAAATAGTGGTAGCATAAGCGATGAAAACTATTCATTATTCTGGGAATGGAAGAATGATGTCAGGATGAGAAATGAGGCCGGGGAGTCAGGCAGGACACAGACTGGGAAGATGCTTTTGATAATAGTGTTGGTGATTAAACCCCTCGAGGAAGCCAGAAGGCTTTGAATGTGAAATACTTTAAGAAAAGTTTCAGTGCTCTTGGAGCTGCCTCTGTGGGGCCTGGTCTATTCTCTGATCTTGTTAACGAGGCCCCAGGGAAACACCATTTGAGAATTTTCTGGCTACACTGCTTTGGCACTAATTAGCCACTCAGGAAAGTTCTTTATGGTTTAATTAAGTGACATCTCGTTAAAAGTTTGGCTTCTCCCAATTAGTGAGCGGTGATCAGGAATTAAGCATGGTCTCTCAGTGGATCAGTCTCTTAATTGGAACCATAGCCTTTGGCTGTCACAAACTCCAAGTACTGCAGAAACAGATCCTTTCTCAGGCTAACCCCCTCCCCACACTTCCCAATGAGAGGTGCAGGGTCATCATGGGTCTGGTCTGGAATGACACCTAGAATTGAAGCACCAAGTTGGAGGGTGGGTCTTGAATGGTCATCTCTAGTGACTTCCTTTCTGTTGAAGTCAGTGAATGAGTGTAAGATGGGCTTGGTGAAAGCTCTGAGACAGTGTGTCTGGTGTGTTTGAGGAACATGAAACTGAATGAGCAGAAAGAGGCAGGACATGAGGCCAGAGAGGTCAGAGGGCCAGTTCATGTGGAACCCTGTAGACCATTGCAGATTATGGCTTTAATGCTGAACCACCTTTATCAATATTTTCTTGTCAATACATTTTTATCTTATTTTAAAATACCATTTCCCTAGCTCAAAGTCTAAAATATAACTACCTTTGTTTTCTACAAAGTATTTTATTTCTTAAAGTATAATTTATGTACAATAAAATTGATCCATGTTTAATATCCCATTTGATGACTTTTGACAAATGTATACTGTTATGCAACAATCACAGTCAAGATCTAGAACATTTCCATAACCCTGAAAATTCCGCTCCTGCCCCTTTGTAGTCACTACCTTTTCCCCACTCTTAGCTCCAGGCAAACACTGATTTCCTGTTTCCTATTCCTGAATGTCATATAAACAGAATCATATATTATGTAGTCTTTTGTGTTATTTTGTTTGGCTTCTTTCACTTTGCCTACTGCTTTTGAGAGTCATCCAAGTTGTTGCACATATCAGTAGCTCATTCCTTTTAATTACTGAGTAATATTCCATGTATGAATATATCACAATTTGCACATCCATTCATCACTTGCTAGACTGTCTCCAATTTTTTGGCTACTATGAATAAGGCTGCTATCACCATTGGGCCACAGTTCTTTGCGTAAACATATATTTTTATTTCTCTTGGATAAATACCTAGGAGTGGGATTGCTTGGTTGTATGGTTAAATGTTTTAAGAAACTGTCAGAGCATTTTAAACAACTGCCAAAATGGAAAGTGGTTATTCCATTTTGCAATGGGTAAGATTTCCAGACACTCCCCTCACGAGCACTTGGTATTTTAGTGGATGTGGAATGGTATCTCATTGTGGCTTTAATCTGCATTTCTCTAATGACTAATGATGTTGAACATCTTTTCATATGCTTATTTGCCATCTGTATGACTTTTGTCTGTTCAGATCTTTTGCCCATTATTTAATTGGGTTGTTTGTCTTATTATTAATTTTGAGATTTTTTTTATCTATTTGGATACAAGTCCTTAGCAGATATGTATTTTTGCAAACATATTCTCCCAGTCTGTAGCTGTCTTTGCATTTTCTAAACAGAGTCTTTCAAATAGCAGAAGTTTTATATTTTGATAAAGCTGAATTTATCATTTTTTCTATTATGGTTTTTGCTTTTTATTTCTTATTAAAAAGAAATATTTGCTTAGTCCAAGATTACAAACATTTTCTCTATATTTTCTCCTAGAAGTTTTATAGCTTTAGCTCTTAAATGTAAGTCTATGATCTATTTTGAATTAATTTTTTAAAATGGGGTGAGTTAAGGATTGAAGTCTTTTTTTAAAAAAAATCATATTTATAGCCAATTGTTCTAGCACCAACTGTTGAAAAAAAACTATGCTTTCTCTATTAAATTGCCTTGGCACTTTCATCAAAAATCAATTGACCATATATGTGTGGATATATTTCTGAAATATTCTATTCTGTTTCATTGACCTATAAAATCAATACTAAACTCTCTTGATTCTTAGAGTTTAGTAAGTCTTGAAATTGGGTAGTGTAAGTCCTCTCTCCCCTCAAACATTTATTTCGATTTTTCTAGATTCTTTAGCATTTCCATATAAATTTTAGGATAAGTTTTCCAATTTCTACAAAAAAGCTTGGTAGAATTAAATATATATTTTTTGGCTTTTGATATTTTATTTATCTATTTTTGACAAATAAAAATTACATACATTTAAGATGTACATTCTTACAGTTCTAGTGTGATAGGATTTTGATTGAAATTGCATTGAACCAATATATCAGGGGTCAGCAAACTATGACCCATTGCCCAAATCTTGCCCATCCCTATTTTTTGTATAGTCTGCAAGCTTATAATGGTTTTTACATTTTTAAAAGGTTGAAAAAATCAAAAGGAGACTATTTTGTAACATAAAAATCATATGAAATTCAAATTTCAGTGTTCATAAAGTTTTACTGGGACACAGTCATGCTCATCTGTTTCTGTGTTGTCTATGGCTGCCTTTGCACTACAGTGGCACAAGTGACTAGTTTGACAGAAACCATAGGACCTATAAAGCCTAAACTATTTATATGTAGCTACTTAAAGAAAAAAATTGCTGACTCTGGCAATGGATCAACTAACAGGTAACTGAAATCTCAACAGTATTGAGTCTTCTGATCCACTAACATGGTATACCTCTGTATTAGGCAGAGTTCTCCAGAGAAACTGAACCAACTATATAACCAACTTTAAGAGTGATTTTAAAAAATTTTTAAGGAATTGACTCACATGATTGTGGAAGCTTGGTAAGTCCAAAATCCACAAGGTAGGCTGGCAGGCTGGAGACTGGGGAAAGGGTTGTCAGTTCCAGTCTAAAAGTAGTCTGCTGACACAATTCCTTCTTGCTTTGGGGAGGTTAGTCTTTTTTCTATTAAGATGTTCAACAGATTGGATGGGGCCCTCTCACATCAAGGAGGACAATCTGTGTTATTAAAAGTTCACTGATTTAAATGTTAATCTCATCCAAAAAGACCTTCATAGACACATCCAGAACAATGTTCAACCGAATATCTGGGCACCATGGCCCAGCCAAGTAGATACATGAAGTTAACTACCACAGTCCCCCTCCTTGCAAATGTCTCTGTCTTCACCTTCAACTTCCACTAATGGACTGCACTTTTACCAATATCCCAAACAAATAATATTAGATAGAATTTTATAGTTTTTAATAGAAAAATATATTTCTGTATTTATAAAAGAAACAATGTTTATGGTGAGAGAGCAGGGACCCTTTATGAAGAAGCAAAATTTAAAAATCATATACTTCCACTCTCCAGGGATCACCTAACCATGGTTTCTAAATTTTGATGGATTTCCTTCTCTGATTTAAAATTATTTATATTTAACTAAGTCTTATTTCTGGAGAGTTTAAGAAAGCTTGAAATAAAATACAAAATACAAGATAAAATAAACTGAACATTATGTTAGACAATAAAAAAGGAGGGAACAAACAAGGGTGGAGACATAGCATTGAGCCAGAAATGACTGTGAAAATGCAGACTATAATGGCCCTTGTGGCTCCAAATCTGAGTTGGTCAGTCACCGAGTTCACAGTGAACAAAGAAAAAACAAATGGGTGACTTAGGTGAAATATTAACATCTGTGTCCTAAGAACAGACATATTGCCTGGATTTCTTTTAACCAGCTTCAAGTTAGGCTTTTGGCAATCTTTGGTGCATAAAAATTCACATAAACAACAGTTTGTAGGCAAAAATAATGCTGTCTGGTGCTCAGGTCTCCAGTGACCTGGGTTGATATATGTGGGATTTCGAGGTTTGAGAAAGTATGGGTGGGCTCTGTGTGTCCTTTGGGCAATTTTCCCTGAATAATGTTTTCCTTTAGTTAAACTTTATTAACCCTAAGTATCAATATTATTCTCTGGTTGGTGCTTTAACTATGGCTGGTGTTTATTGTTAATTACACATAGATGAGTTCCATCTTGAGTTGGCAATCAACATATTGAGGGCAAGGTTTTGGGTCAGACAGATATTTCAAATCCCAACTCCATAATTCTACTAACTGTGTTTGTAGCAAGCTATAGAATTTAACTGTATCTCAGAGTCCTCATGTAAAATGGGAATAATGTTAGCACCGATCTTGCAGGATTCTGGTGGAAATTAAATGAAATAATAAACATAAAATATTTAACACATTAAGCATAGTAAATGGACCTAATGAGGACTTGTGCCTAGAAAAGAATGCCATTAGACATCGCTTCAAGGTGAGCTGAGGGAGCACCCTCCCAATATGCTCCAGGACCAAAGTAAAATCTCAACCTCAGATCACAGAGTCTGTGAACTACCTCCCAGGTTCCAGTGTGTTCCACACCAGTGTTTCTCAAATGTTCACCTGTAGACTCGTGGTGTTCCATGATGAAGTAGAGAAGAACTGCACATTTGCAGTGGCTACCATCCCTATGCCTTCCTCTATCTTTAAGTTTAAAGCATATTTCTTGTAAAAAGCATGTAATTCTTTTTAAAATCTGGCTGACAATCTTTTTTAAATCTCTGCTAAGGAGGCAGTTAGAATAATTACATTTAATATAATTATTGATAGTTTGGGGTTTAAAGCTACCATTCCATTTTGGTGTTTGTTTTCCATTTGTCCCATCTGATTTTTCTTCTCTGTTCTTTCCAGCCTCTTTTTGGGTAGGTTGATTATTTTTTTAGTATTCTATTTTATTTCTTCTAGTGACTGTTTAGCTACGCCTCTGTGTTTATGGTTGCTCAAGAGATTACAATAGGCACTTTCACACACAGACACACATGTAATTTCAGAGACATTGAAATTGCTGCAAATTGAACAACTTGATTTCAGCTGTTTCTTAAAAATATGTAAGGATACTGGGAACTCAAATTTATTGAAAAAGGAGAAATTTGGTCAAGAAAAATTAATGAAAAATATTAGTTTTCACTGTTATTGGAAGGAATGAATAGGAAAAAAGAATGGGAGGGGGGAATGAGGACTGGTGCAAAGACTTTGGGTCATTCAGGGGGCCCTAATAAGGTGGCCTTGACTGGTGGGTATATGTACAAGATGGAAATATATAGGGTGTCTCAAAAATGTATATACATAATTTAAAGGCAATGTTTATTAAAATACATTTCATTTTCAAAATTGAACTACCAGCTGTTAAAGTGTGTATATATTTTTGGGGATACCCTATATTGTATATTTACGTAGTTACTATATATTATAAATGCAGGGTGGGGCAAAAGTAGGTTTACAGTTGTTTGTATAAAAATAATGCAACAGTTAATATATATTAATACAAGAAAAATCTGTGTTTCCCATATTCACAACTATGAACCTACTTTTGCCTCACCCTGTATATAAGATTGGGTATAGTAGTATGGTCTTGTCATCATATGATTTTCTGTGAAGACTTGGCTTAGGTATGCTAATCTCCAGTAGCTCGAGATACACACACCAAGAATCAGTAGAAATGAAGGCTTATAGGAGAAGACCTACTCCCAGGCTTTCCCTAGGAGATACTGCTAGGATTTCCTCTTGCCCATCAGCTTCATCAGGCCTTGATTCATGCCTTTGTTTCTCTGTGTAGCTGTTGCCACCTGTTCCTTGTCAGCGTAGCTGAACAGGGGTAGGAATTAAATGTAAATAGTGTTTCTATAAAACAGAGTCACCATGGTGAGGTGGGAGCCACAGATGGAGAAAGCTTTATGCTTGTCAGCAGCTGAGGGGATCTTTAGAATAGCAATGAGGCTCATAGGTAAGAGATGATAACGCATATAAAGAGGGTCACCAAGGTTATCAATCCTTCTGTGTTAGTTACATTGACAAATTTGGAGGAGAAGGACAATTTCAGCAGATGACTGATATCACAGAGGGAGTGGTGGGTAACACTAGAGTCACAAAAGACAAGACAATTTATTAGGAGAACTAGTAAGAAGGAATGGAGGTGAGAGACGGAACCGCTAAAGGCCACCAGGACACAACAGTGGTGGTTCACGGTGGTCATGTAGTGGAGGGGTCACAGATGGCCACCTAGTGGTAAATGGCCATGGCTGCCAGGAGGTAACATTCTGTGTTGGCAAAAGCCAAGAAAAATACATCTGGATCATACACTCAGCATAGGACTTTTTCTTTGACAGAAAGTTCATCAGCATCTTGGGAACAATGGCTGTGTAGCAAACGTCAATGAAGATAAGATGCTAAAGGAAAAACACATGGGTGTCTGGAGCTGCTGGCCAGGATGATGAGCAAGTTCCCCACCACGATGACTGTGTACACGATGAAGAAAAGGGCAAAATGTAGCTTTTGGTCCTCGGGTCGGAGGAGAGTCCCAGGAGAATGAACTTGGAGACACTGCTGGTTTGGTTGACTGTCTCCATGATCCTGCATACACCAATGGATACAGAAAATCCTAGAATTTCCAATTCCACAAGTTTCAATTTATTGCTCTCTTCTAGGATTCCTTTAAATGGTCCATGATTCTATCTCCTCTTCCACAATCCCCAAAAGGTTGAATAATAAAAAAGTTTAACCTGCATCAGAGTGGAAATTCATCAGAGTGGATTTCCTTTCAGAAAGAATACCAGGTGGACCTCAGGGATGCATTTTCTTCTAGTTCCCTATAAATACCTATTTAGATATGTCAGGTTGAGGCTCATCTCTCTACTACCCTTGTAATCAAAACACATAAACAAAAAGAAACAAACAATTAAGTGGACCGGGTAAATAAGATGCCTGCTGACTTAGGCACATGGTGTTTATGATCATCCTTTCAGCCAAAATTTTCATTAACAGCCGGCAAAAAGCTATATTATATATGAACATATTTCTAAAACACTCCTAATCACTGGGGATTTATGCTCTCATGATTATCCAATACCACTGTATTAAATACTCACTGGGTACCTAATACTGAGAGTAAAAATATGAGTGATTCTGTTCCTGATCTTGGCTTGTAGATGCATCACTTCAATCTCTGCCTCTGTCTTCATATGGCTGCCTTTTCTCTGTCTTCCCTCTGTGTCTGTGTCTTCATGTGGCATTCTTCTCTCCATATGTCCAAATTTCCCTCTTCTTATAAGGTTTCCAGTCATTGGATTAGAACCCATTTAAATCCAGTATGGCCTCAGCTTAACTTGATTATTTCTATAAAGACCCTATTGGCAAGTAAGGGCCCATTCTAAGGTTCCGGTGAGTATGAATTTTAGGAGGACACTGCTTAAGCCAGCACAAAGTCCCTCTTCAGTACTTGTTGAATCCCTACTCCTCTCCAGCCTCCCCTCAGGCTTATTTGCCTCAGGGGCTTCATCCAGGTCCTCAAATGTGTCAGGCTCCTCCCTGCACTGGCTCCTGATGGTCCTTGCCCTACATGCTTTTCTTCTCTATTGTCCTTTGGATCTCATTCAGCCCAGCCAATACTTTCCTGGATCAAGTCACCCTGTTTTATGCGGTCATAGAACTCTTTCCTTCCTTCAGACCACAGTCTGTAATGAGTCATTTATTTATGTAATCAATATCGGTCTTCTTGACATATTACGCAGCCATCCTGTTTCCTTTACCTCACCATTATATCCTCAGAGGTCAGGAGAGTGTCTGGCACACTGTGAGTGGTCAATAAATATTTGTGGAGAAAACGGACTCACATGCAATAAGCTAGGCGGAACCTCGAGATAAAAGTCAGAACTGGTTGCAAGCCGAATGTGGTGACTCTTCTGTGTGTCCCTAAGTTGCCTGTATTATAGAACTCATGCCTGTAGTTCAGGATGGAGTGGATGACTAGCCTTTACTCTGGCCACATGTTTATCTGAACTACAGACATGGGCCAGGCACTGCCCTTGATTCCTCATTTCCTCCCATTTCTCAACCTATGATGATATCCTGGAGATTTTACCTCTACAACTCTCCCAGCCTGCTGCTCTCTCTTTCTCTGCCATCACTGCCCTCATGAAGACCTTTATCATCTCCTCCTTCAAAACAGCCTCCTTGCAGCCATTCTTGTCCCCTTTCAATGTGTTCTCTATACTATAGACAGCTCAATTGTTCAAAAATGCAAATTTGAAGAAGTCACTGTATTAGTTTGGTAGGTAACAAAGTACCACAAATTGAGGGACATTAACAAAAATTTATTATCTCGCAAGTCTGAAGGGTAGAAGTCCACAATTAAGGTACTGGCAGGGTTGGTTCTTTCTGAGGGCTGTGAGGTAAGGGTCTGATCCACGCCTCTCTCCTTGGCTTGTAGACCACCTTGGTGGTCTGCTCCCTGTGTCCCTTCACAACCTCTTCCAGTATTCATGTATGTTTCTGTGTTCAAATTTCCCCTTTTTATGAGGACACCAGTCATGTTGGATTAGAACTCACCCTAATGACCTCATTTTAACTTGATTACCCCCCCCCCCGTGAAGATCCTATCTCCAAATGAGGTCACATTCTGAGATACTGGGAAATGGGACTCCAATATATCTATTTTGGGGGACACAATTCAACCCATAACAGTCACTTTTCTGCTGCATAAGCCTCCCATAACCTACAGACTAAAGGCCAGCTCCTTCCTATGGCCCAATGAGCTTGCCCTGATGGGCTTCTGCTGGGCCACTGGCCTCATCTTGTCTGCCTCCCTCCCCTTTTGCATTCCATGTTCTAGTTGTAAGACATTTCTTGCTTCTTCTTGCCTTAGGGACTTAATATTGCATTTGCCTGAAATGCCCATTCTCCTTCTGTCAGCCTAGGTGACAAATCATTTAGGCTCAGAATAGCTCTCACATCCTTTCAGAAACCTGACTGACCATTCTTCCACCAATTCTGGGTTAGGCAATGCTCTTGCACACGCAACATGGAACTTAATCTTAATACTGACAACACTGTCTTCCTCACTAGACTCTCAGCTGCCCAAGTATGAGGACTGTGTCTGGTTCTTGGTTACACCACCCGCCCTGGAACGGTGTCTGGAACAGATTAGTCCCTTGATAAATATTTGCAGGATGAAAGAATGCCTGGATAGTCACTTAGGATTCTGAGCAGATGTAAGGAAGAAACACAGTGGACCTCAAGCTGCCCTCTAAAGAGCAATATTTCATTTAATTCACTGTGGGTGGGGCGGAGACCAGCCTGGAATGGCAGGAACCTTCCTTCTCTCCCGGAAGGTGCCTCTGGTTTCTTATTGCTCAAACTTGAAAATGACTCATAGAAACTCTGAGCTGGAGAAACTCTTAGAGACCATGTAGTTTAACCCCTTCATTTTAAAGAAGAGGAAACTTGAGGACTGGTGGAAGGAAGGACCTAAATTATCATGACATTTTATTGTTAGAACGAAGACTGGAATCCAGGCCTCTTGGCTTCTCCCTGAAGAGGGAAAATGCTTTGGCTGTTATAGAGGTGTCACTGCATGGAGACCAAGAGCGTGGCCCACTTTCTGGGTACGGGCCCTGTCCTTATCAGGTAAGTGGCCTAGGGCAAGTTACTTAATCTCTATGTGACACAGTTTCTCCATCCATCATGTGGGGACAATGGGAGTACCCAACTCATAGAGTTATCGGGAGGACTCAATGGATGTAGAAGCACAATGCCTGGCAGGTGGTCGGCACCCTCACCCCCCAAAGTTAGCTATTTGTATTGTGAGACAGAGAAAAATATTTGAGTAAAGCAAGTAGCCAGTCATGGTTAAACCTTGGAAGTCTGCCCAGCCTGCACTTAGGTTAATCAAACATGTGAGAACCAGAGGCTGAGTCATAGTGACCACCCATTCCTTTTCGTACACACAGATAACCCTCAATTTTGTTCGGTGAATTCTGACAATAATACATGGATACCCCTTTCCTGATTCATTGATATCTTGTCAAAACACTCAAAATGAGTTTTGACAGGGGTTTGATTCACGAACACTCACTGTTCTCAGATGGCAGGCCTGAGGAAGGTATACCCAGCAGGTGTGGACTGTGAAGGTGGAGTTATTTAGTCCCGGTTGCTTCCGGCATCCAGATGTTTTCTCTCCACTGCAGTCTTTCCAGATGCAGAAGCCTTTTCCACACCGCATCTGCAAAATTTATTCAGAACCCACACTTCAGCTAAAGGCTCCAGCCTCCTTATATTCCCCCTCACCTCAAACAAGGAGGGCAGCATGTATGGACAACAGGGATAACAGGTCCCCAGCGCTTTCAAATTCCTTTCTCATTCTCTACCTCTGGTCCTTAGCCCCACACTGACTCATCATTTCAGAAGACAGAGTTACCCAGAATCACTGAGCTCAGGACTTACATGTCCCAAGACCTCTCCAATCCTGTAATGGCTTAATCTCTGTTCATCAGGCCTCCTTGGAGTTCCTTGTGCTCTGAGGGAAAAGGGTATTATTTCTCCATGCTGTCCCCCCAGGAAACTCTGCTCTTTGCTTTCTCCAAGTTTAAAAAGCAAAGCATAGCCAAAGGGAATGGAGAATGTGAGGTCCTTCCTACTTGGTGTTGAGAATATTCCCAGAGCCCCCTCTGAATGGTGGTCACATCTAATAGGTGTGACTCAGCTTTCCCATTAGTAGGTGACTAAGGGTTGAGAAACAATGGTGAGTATTTTGGAAGAGGGGGATGTCAATAGAGGTGACTTATTATTTTTTGGTGTGGATGGGATAGGTTAATATGGGGGAGACAACAGTTTTCAGGCAACGGAAAGGTATGGGTTGGTGTGTGTCTGTGTGTGTGTGCCCGTGGACACACTTGTCCAGGGACAGTGATGAAGGTAAATTGGAGTTGTGTGTTGCTGTATGAGATAGCATCAGGTTATTTTGGCTTCACGGGATGCTGATGTCAGGGCTCCTTAGTGTTAGATTTTCAGTATGAAGTGAGAATAATGCTTTATGTGGTTATCTCTTGGGGAAGCC
>NW_005871135.1:4533977-4553647 GCF_000147115.1 Myotis lucifugus
CCTCAAGAATTTCTGTATGTATTAAAGGAAAGGGGGCATGCTCGGGAGAGAGACTAGACTTTCCATTAATCTACATTTTAGATTCCTGAACCGTATCCTCTGGATACTCCAGATTCACACAGAAACAACTAGTCAAGTGTTTTGCTGGATGGGTTTCTTCACTTCACTCCACCTTCCTTCCATGTTTGCTCTCTCCTTCCTTCTCTTTCTTTTCTTATTTTTCTACTTTATTCTCTTCTAAAAATAATGGGGTTGTTTAGAAAGATAGACACAATGAACAATATCAAATAAAAAAAATAGCTGATGAACAAGAAGCAAAAAAAGAGGTGTTAGGAAGATGATGATGGTAAGTGTGAGGCAAGTGCACAAAATCAGTAGGAAGTTCTGATAACTTGGTTAGCAGCTCATTTAACTCTGAGCTCCCTAATAGCCAAAGGGAAGAAGGTGAGAAGATCATTGATATAGTTCTCAGTATCCAAGAGATAAGAGAACTCTCTTATTTAGGAGACACACTACCAAATCTGGCTCTGTGATTAGGGAAAAAATATCTCTTGTGGGTTTTCATGAAGAGATTACTGTGCAATACAAAGAAAAGCCTTTTCAGCAAGGTCCTTACAAGAAACAGAGCAAGTTCTCCTAAAGTTCTCCTCAGTGGAAGCCTAAGGGGCATCTTGCCAAGATCCAATTTAGTCCAAGTGACCCTGACGGAGCCCATAATATATGCAGGTGTCCAGTTCTGTTGGCCTGGCTCACCTTAATGTTAATCTTTACTTAGGTCAAGAATTGCACCAGACCTGGGGTCCCTTTGACTTTTATGTCTTGATGATCATGCAGTCTTCTCAGGGATGTATTTCTAGCTCCTATATTTATGTACAGCTGACTTTTGTTAATTACTAGTTACCCAATAGGCAATCTTGACAAACAGACACACACCCTGGTTCACTAAATAGCAGGATCCTAATATATCTTAGGTCAGATATACGCAGATATGTTCTTTGAATTACTGTTAAAAGATATGGAACCAAGAGTCAAATCCTCAGGCTTCCCGGAGAATGAAGAAATGATTACAGTTTATCTGTTAATTCTTTCCATTCAGTTTACCTCTGACAGTTGTCAATATTTCTTTGCCATACATACATTCCTTAGACATTAAAAAAATAATTACTTTGACAGTTACCCAGTAGGAGAGGGAGTTGGGGGGATGGGTGAAAAAGGTGAAGGGATTAAGAAGTACAAGTTGGCAGGTACAGAATAATCATGGGGATATCCTATCTAATAAAGAGGGAATATGCTAATTGACTGCCACGCCCTCACAAGATGGCAGTGCCCACAGCCACAAGATGGTGGTGCCAAGTCCCCTCAGCCCTGCCTCATCCAGCCTCAGTCCCCCAGTCCTTTTAGCTCCACCTCATCCAGCCAGAGTTCCTCAGTCCCCTCAGCCCCGCAGGGGAAGCCAGTTGGGGACAATCATGCTGGCAGGGGAGCAGTTAGATGTCAATCAGGCCAGCAGGGGAGCAGTTAGGGGGCTATCAGGCTGGCAGGAAGAGTGGCTAGGGGCAATCCAGCAGGCAGGCAGGCGAGTGGTTAGGAGTCAGCAGTCCCGGATTGTGAGAGGGATGTCCGACTGCCAGTTTAGGCCCGATCCCTGCGACATCCCCCGAGGGGTCCCAGATTAGAGAGGGTGCACGCTGGGCTGAATTTCGTGCACAGGGTCTCTAGTATAGTTAATAATATTATAATAACTATGTATGGTGTCAGGTGGGTACCAGATTTATTGGAGTGATCACTTCATAAGTCACATAAATTACTGTGTTATACACCTAAAACTAACATAATATTGTATGTCAACTGTAAGTGAAAAACAAAAAATAAAATTAGAAAAAGAAACAATGCAAAAAATTCTTGATATAGTAATATATACAATATTTGACGTACAAAAATAGACATTTTAAAAATCTGCAACATTAAGACATCTATCATCCAATTAGGAGTTAGAATACCTCCCAATAATCACATTGAACCGTGATTTTATTCCCTCACATTTCTGATTCATCTTTTTCAGTTGGACTGTTTCCCTCCCTCTTCTTTTCCACTATCATTTGCATTTTTATAGGCTTTAACAAAGGCATTCAGTTATACATATCACTTTTCTAAAACTAAATTTACTTTTCTCTCTGGCCAATAAGTCTCCATGAGTATTACATCAATTGTAAGTTCTAGTTTGATTTCCCAAAATATCTTTTAACTCTGGCAACCATTTTATACCTATTTTCATAACTCAGTGTAAAAATTTCTTACTATTCCATATAGTTGTGGCAGATAGATTAAATAATGTATAACATGTCCACATTAGTTATAACCTTGACAATTTCCTAACCTTCCCTGCAAAAATATCATTTTCTCAACAGCCACACATTTCCCACAACTGGTGTAATTACTGAAGGTCATTGCTCAGTAAACTCTAGGTTCCATCTGGTCTGGGGGCATACACTACTCCACCCACCAAGAAATAAGTTTTACATTAACTCAAGATTTAGGTATCATTGTGGCACACTGCCCATTTGTCTCCCAGGGGATGATCTAAGGTTGATCCTTAACCTGTTCAAACTCTACCCGTTATATCACAGAAAGTCAAAAGTCCTTTCTACTTTTTGGGCACTGTGGCTCTAAGAGATTATCAGTAAATATCATGCTTACCAGTAACATCTTGACGTAGTTTAGGCTGATCATAATGTTCCCACAAATGAGCCTCCTCTTACTTGAACCTAACTGGCCACCACTGTTTAAATACATTAGATCCTATTGCTATCAACATGGCAATTGTTCCTTCCTGGGTGAGGGTGTGTGTTCTCTCTCAGACTCAATGACAAGCAAGATGCTGAGTCAGTTTAGTAAATGCATGGTCTATTACAGTGGTTCTCAACCTTCCTAATGCCGTGACTCTTTAATACAGTTCCTCATGTTGTGGTGACCCCCAACCATAAAATTATTTTCGTTGCTACTTCATAACTGTAATTTTGCTACTGTTATGAATCGTAATGTAAATATCTGATATGCAGGATGTATTTTCATTGTTCGCGACCCACAGGTTGAGAACCGCTGGCACTCTATTCAAATACAGCTTCATCCTATTTCTGTGTCAAACACTAAGTTTTGCCAGTTTCCTGGAAGAGGACTCCCTCTAGTGATCATTTAGAATATAATGGTAATTCTTTAGGAAAGTACTTTCTTTTTGATTCAAGCTCCCAACACTCTTAGTTCCTTTTAGTTCTCTAGGTCAAAGTTATGTGACCACAAGTATTGTTGCCATGCGTATTTATGACATGTGCCTAATTCAAGTAACCTATATGCACAAAAAAGTATTGTGTTCTTCAAGATATTGCCAGGTGAGCATATTCACTTGGTAGGTGCAGTTCCGTTCAAGTATCTCAAAGGCTTCCCGTAATCATTTGTTGGGGGGAAGTTCTAGAGTGACAACCATGTTATGTAAATATTGCCTTCTTGGACATCACTATGATTCCTTGAATGCTTGCTGGTATAGTTTTCCATTCATATCCATATCTGGTGTAGTCAAAAGCGCAAATTTTAGATTCCAACGTACTGGGCAGACAACAGCAACGTGCCTCCCTCATACCCAGAGACTTGCTTTAACCAGGTGTTGTCCTGATTTACAGAATGATAATGTAGCAGTTGTTAGCTGACAGTCCTGGTATATCCAATGAGGTTCAAAGGCAGGAATCCTCTTAGGGATACAGAGAATCAGCATGATAAGTATAACAACAAAATGTGACTAAAATGATATCCTAATCTAATATTATCTAGGCAGGTCATCAAGGAACTCTGATGTGTTTTCAGGAAATTGTTGTAGTCTGGCTTCGGCCCAATTCTCCTTCTCAGGGGAAAATGAATCCTGGAGCATCTTCCTGTATTGGCCATGACTCAGCACCGCGATGAAAGAAAGAAACAGCTCAGAATATTATTCTCTAGCACTGAGGTAGTTTCTTAAGAATGGCAACTCCCTTCCTTGCCATTATTTCCCATTATGTGATCTCTTTTCAACTGCCCTGGTTCTCCCACTTTTTCCAATTACTACCTGCTTAACATAGACTGGGCTTCTCTGGCTAGACATTTCTGGTACAGCTATACTGCCCTCTATAGGCATGCAGCAGGATTAGGTTCTCTAGAGCTATTTCTTTTATCCATTTCTAGGAAGGAGTAGAAAGGCAAAGAATGATGGGACTTGGGTATCCCTAGCAGGAGGGAGGGAGGCATCACATATGGTCAGTCTTAATTTAGCCCCGATAGGTAAAGCCACTATCCAGCCCTTTTCCCTTTAGGAATATGCACGGTCAAATTTAGAGGAATTTAAATAGAATTCTGAGCAGAAATGTCTCCAATCTGCACATGCAAATGTTATCCTGGACTCAAGTCAACAGGATTCACAAGACAAGGAGAAACTCTGTGAGGTGAAGTTAATTTTTGTGCAGTGATACATAGCATCATGACTCTCTCATGCCCACCTCTGCATCTCCCCAAATTCTCAAATATATTCCTTTATATTCAGATGAGGTCATGTTTGCCTGACATTAATCTATATTGCCCATCAATGCAGAATACTCCCCAGAGTCTTTGCTCATCATGTCAAGGTCACCCACTTCTTTTAACATTGAATAATAATTTAAATATAGTGAGATGATTTAAATATTAAGTGTATGGCTTTATACTGATGATTTATTTATCTGTTTCCTGTTGAACACTTGGGTTGTTTTTAGTTTGGCTTATTGTGAATAAAGCTGCTACAATTTTTTTGAACACTTAAAAAAAAAGAAGTAAGGTAGTTGCATGTTTCATTTTATTAGGAATTGCCAAAATGTTATCCAAAGTTATTCTATAATTTTACATTTCCAGCACCAATATATAAGACTTTGAGTTGTTCCAAATCCTACCAAAATTTTGTATTGTCTTAAATTGTAGCCATGCTATTGAGTGTTCAGCGGTATGGTATTGTGGCTTTAATTTGCCTCTTTCTGATCAGTAATGATGTCAAGTCCCTATTCACACTGGATCTTGGCCATTTGAATTTCTTCTTTTGTAAAATGTCTGTTTATGTTTTTTGCCCACTTAAAAAAATTGAGTTGTATGCTTTTGCTTATTGATTTGCATGAGCTCTTTATATATATTCTGAATATGTCCTTTAGCAGATATATGTACTGTAAATATTTTTATCTTTTCACTTTCTTAAGGGGTCTTTTGACTAGCAGAAGTTTTAAATTTTTATAAAAGGCAATTGAATAATTTTTCTTTTGTGGTTAGTCCTTTTTTAATTGACCTATCTATAGTGCAGGGCAAACTTCTAATTACTGAGCATCTCTTTTTCTTGTCCTACTAGAGACCCAATGCACGAATGTCGTGCACTGGGTGGGGGAAGGGTAGGTCCCTTAGTCTGGCTTGTGCCCTCTCACAGTCCAAGACCCCTCAGGGGATGTCCAACTGCTGGCTTAGGCCCGCTCCACACTGCTCGGAGGTGGGAGAGGCTCCGGCCACCACCACTGTGCTTGCCAGCCATGAGCCTGGCTTTTGGCTGAGTGGCGCTCCCCCTGTGGGAGCGCACTGACCACCAGGGGGCAGCTCCTGCATTGAGCGTCTGCCCCCTGGTGGTCAGTGTGCTTCATAGTAACCAGTCTTTCCGCCGTTTGGTCTATTTGCACATTAGCCTTTTATTATATAGGATACATATATTCAATATACATTTGTGATAATATTTCAATATGTTAGATTTCTAAGGGTGGGAGTTTCTGGAATAAAATATTAGATCACATATTTTTAAACATTAGCTTTAGGATAGATGGAGTGAAGAATGGTTCTAACCTCCCCACTGTGAAATGGATAATGTTATCACTCTTAGTTCTTGTTATTCCTGGCCATTAGCATTTTTAAATTGTATGGTAAAAAATATGAGAGAAAATTTAAAAGAAATAAAGCCATAGCAATATGATAAAGGATAGACAGAAAAATGATGGTGTGAGAGGTTTCCCCTAGACAGAAAGATAAAAGTTTTTAGAAAAAGTACAATAAAGCATTAGAAAAATCCTCAAAATGATAAAATTATCTAAAATGAAACCTTTTACTTCCTCCTCTTTCCTCTCTCCATTCTTTCTCTCTACAAGTATTTGCAAAGGCATTCAACAGCTATACATTAACTAATGATTTTCAGCAATATATTGAAATGTGAAGGGCTTTGGAGGATGACTTAATAAAAAGAAAGAAATTTGTTTAGGAAATATTTGGAGAAAAAGAAATATAACAGTATTTGGAAGATGAGAAAGTGAAGAATCTACTTTATAGGGAAGTGGAGGAATAATGAGGAAGAGTATCATATGAGCAGAGGCAGGGCCAATTGGTGGGGTGTCATCAATGGATGTAATTGCCCACAATAGCCTCGTCTTACATGGGTTAAGGGTGCAAACCTCCAACAGTGTGACTGTTCATCAAGAGCCAGTAGAAGCCAGATCCAAGGGGAGCAGATTCCAGTGGGTTTGTCAGGAGGGAGCTGCCTGGGCTTTCCTCTTGCCCATCAGCTTCCTCAGGCCCTGTTTCAGGTCTTTGTTTCTCAGGCTGTAGATAAAAGGATTTAGCATGGAGGTCAAAACTGTGTAGACAATTGTTGCTATGTGGTCCTGGACAGTGTAGGTGGAGAGGGGCTGTAAGTAGACATAAAAGATGCTTCCATAAAAGAGTGTTACTGCGGTGAGGTGAGAACCACAAGTGGAGAAGGCTTTGTGTTTCCCAGCTGCTGAGGGGATTTTGAGCACTGTGATGAGGATTCGCATGTAAGAGAAAGTAATGAATAGAAAAGGGGTCACCAAAACAATAGGTCCCTCTGTCATTATCACAATTTCATTGATAAATGTGGAGGAGCAGGACAGTTTCATCAGGGGACTAAGGTCACAGAGGAAGTGGTGGATAACATTGGAGTCACAGAAGATGAGATGATTCAGCAGCAGTGTGTGTAGGAGAGAGTGCATGTGTGTAAATGAGCAGGAAAAGGCCACCAGCAGAACACAGCGGTGATGGCTCATGATGGTGACATAGTGGAAGGGGTCACAGATGGCCACATAACGGTCAAAGGCCATGACTGCTAGGAGGAAGCTGTCGGTGTTGCCCAAAGCATAAATAAAATACATCTGAGTTAGACACCCAGCATAAGAGATGGTCTTCTCTGATAGGAAGTTAACTAGCATCCTGGGGACAATGGTTGTTGTGAAGCAAATGTCAGTGAAAGACAAGAAAGTCAAAAAGAAATACATGGGAGTCTGGAGATGGGGGTCAGAGTGGATGGCCAAAATGATGAGTAAGTTCCCTGTTAGAGTGACGAGGTATATGATGAGGAACAGAATAAAGAGTGGCTTCTGGTCTTCGGGCCTGGAGGACAGTCCCAGGAGGATGAACTCAGAGACACTGCTGGTTTGGTTGACTCTTTCCATTGACTTGGGTCTGGTTATATACAAGAAGTTTTGTTATTTAACATGCTCCGATTCCATAACCCAAATCTTGAGAACCCAGAAAAGTCTTTGCTTCCTCTATTTAATCACAATTAGCTGCTGTGCAGGGACAGCTTGTCAACCTCATAGTTCTTGATGTGGTCCTTCCTTTCCAAGCCCATGAGCATCACAAAGTCTTTATACAGAAAGCTGGAGGGAAAGAATAAGAGTTTTCCTTTAGAAACCATCAGAGATGGACCTCTCAGATTCAAGTTCATTAATTCCTATTCTTCCCTTGTGGGGACATAGCAGTAAAAACAAGTCCTTGCCTTTGTGTAGTTCATGTTCTAGTTGGAAAGATAGGTGATCAACAAACAAAATACAGGATATAACATAAAGTAGGGATAAAATCTGTGAATAAAATAAAGCAGTATTTAAAGGAATGGAGACGGATGGGGAGTGTCGATGGAGGTGTTTTAGATAGAAAAGTCTCAGGACACTCAGTCCCCTATCAAAGCAAATTTAGGTGTGTCTTGGAAAAAACAAGGGTTTGCCAAAATAACCTACAGGGCAAATCTAAGGGGAATGTTGAGCCCAGTTCAATAAACTGTTGATTTTTTCCTCCTCTGGGTACAGAGTGAGAGGTTCAGCCTCGTAACTCATGACAATCTATCATCATCAGTCTGTGTAAGTCTCCCCTTTTCGTGTGAATTGTTTTTCCTTTCTTTAACCTCCTGTCCTAAATCACATTTATACAGGATGGGCATCAATTGTTGAGTATTCAAGTCAAGTTTTAAAGTTCATCTTTCATATATGTATCTAAAAATATCTATGAGAAACATGTTAATTTTTAAGCTACAGTACATATGTTTTTTTCAGTCATTTCTAGCTACCTGGATGGACATCAAAATGGTCTCTGTTTCTTGCTACCACAAAAACTCTGCAATGAGAGATCTGGTATCAGCAAAGTGTTTTAAGTCACTTTTTTAGAGTCAGCATATTCACCCATACCTTGTGAATGGACATATTACATAGGGAATTTCCAATATTTTGAGACATTAGTTATTTATATATTCTTGGTTACCATAAAAATCTGTACAGGGAACATACTCTTATCACCAAAGTGTTTAAAATAATTTATTTAGGAATAGCATATTCTTTCACACACTTTGAATGGAGCATATTACACTGAAATTTTCATGCATTTAAAAACACCTCATATAGCCCTAACCGGTTTGGCTCAGTGGATAGAGCATCGGCCTGAGGACTGAATGGTCCCAGGTTCGATTCCGGCCAAGGGCATGTACCTTGGTGGGGGCACATCCCCAGTAGGGGGTGTGCAGGAGGCAGCTGATCGATGTTTCTCTCTCATCGGTGTTTCTAACTCTCTATCCCTCTTCCTTCCTCTCTGTAAAAAATCAATAAAATATAAAAAAACAAACAAAAAAACCCACCTCATATAATATATAATAGTATATTAATTCATTTAACATTGATATATTAATATATTAACTCATTTAACAATTAAAGGCTGTAATTTTATTAATAATGAAATGATAGTTAATAATACTAATTGCATATTTGAAAGTTGCTGCGAGAGTAAAACAAAGCAAAAAGAAAATGCTTACAGTTTAGTTGTAAGATACTAAACATCTTTAGACCTCAGTTTCTTCCTGTGTGATACTGGACATATATCCACATTCTCATGAGAACCTACTGAGATAATGCATTTAAAGCACTTAGAGAGAGAGAAGCATATTGGAAACACATCAGGAGAAGCTGTTGATCCTCATCAGTCCCAGCATCACCTTCCTTCTCTGCGATTCCTGATGTTCTCAAAATCAATGACATTACATGCTTAAAATATCATATCCCTTACTGCCAAATCATCAGACTAATTTCATGATTTTTCAGATTTTATATAAGGAATATTTGTTTATGCACTGAATGATTTGAGTGAATCAGTAATTAAAGTTAATAATAATGACCAATGTTTGTTGAAAATTTATTACATCTCACTAAATCCATGATGAGGGATTATGAGGCATATGTTGCTATCAGGAGACTGAGGCTTACAGAGGTTACAGAAGTAAAGTGCTTTGCTCAAGATCACTTAGGAAGTGAGTAGCAATCAAACTTGAAACCCAAGCTGACTCACTCTGAAGCTCATGCTTGTAAACCTGATGATCCACCTCCTTGTGTTTTGGTGTCTATGTTGTTTTCCTCACTGTGGTTATTTCCCCATGAACTACCCTTCCATCCCCCTTGACTGACAAGCTTTCTACTCCCACGTTCAGAATCTGTGCCTGTAGTTGTAAGAGAAGTGACCTATGTTTCTGTGTTGTACAGATGGTGGAATTTGAAAACTTGAATATCCATGATTAACTGGCCAAAACCGGGTGGAAAAAATTGGCCATGCATGGGGTGTGTCTAGTGTATGGAGTTATGGTCGCGCACTGGACAGTGCCCTGGACTTACTACAAAAAATGGGGGGGCGGGAAGGGGTCACCTGTCCACAAGCTGATGCCTGATGTTTTATGACTAGCGAGGGAGACTCCATGTCTGAAAATCAGTTTGTCAAACCCAGATCAGTTCACAAATGAATCAATTGTGAAAGGGCTGCCTGGGGAATGCAAAAAATGAGCAGAGATTTGGGTTCATTAATGAAGTTGAGTGCTCCGATTGTAGATGTGAGGATCACCCATGCTGATGACTAGGAAAAAGGGAAGAAGGTCTTGGATCTGAGAATCAGAAAGAACAGTTCTAAAAGCACTGGTGAGTGGATGAGGCTGAGAATACAATAGTTTTTGTTGTTGTTTTGTTTTTTATATACTGATGGGGTTTTGCTTCCACTGAAAGGTACAGCATAGATGGCCTAGAGATCCAACTGGATGGACTTAAAACCTAAAGCCAGATGGAGCCTTTAGTTGCACCCTATGACTTCTTAATCCATGAAATATTTGAAACTTTCAGGGAGGGAAGAATAAGCACCAAAGTGAATACTGCATAACCAGCTTCCTGACGCTCACCTCCATATCCAGATGCTTTTCTTTTCTTCCCGGTCCAGAAGCTGATCTGTACCACCTCTGCTAATCAGCTCTGAGTCTGCTCTCAGCCGAAGTTCAGCTCCCTTATGTTTCTCCCATGAAATCCTGAGCTGATTAACCCAGAGAGAAACAGGAAAGGAGGGAGGAGCTGGTGGACTACTCTAAAGGGATAAGACAGTTCCATTCGCTGGCCTCAAACCCCCATTTCTTTCCTAACGTCTGGTCCGAAGCATGTGGCTGCTTTTCCCAGCTCCACATCTCAGAAGGCAGAGATGCCCTCATTCAATGGCAAGGACTCTTCACTCAGTCAGCTTCTCATGAGTTTGAGCTCCATTCTGCTGGCCTCTGGGGCTCCTGTTAGGGGAGGGAGTTGTGCTGTGAGCTCTCTCAGGGGAGTTTCTCTGTGATCTCTCTGGGCAGAGAAAGCAGACAGGGAATCACAGAGCTGACTCCAAAGGGGAAAGGGGACCCCCGAGGCGTCCTGTTTAGATGTTGGGGCTAATCTCAGAGCTTCTTAACCTCTTAACATCTCAAGGGCATGCTTCAGTTTCCCCAACTATGGGTTGGTTAGCAAGGGTGTGCAGACATTTATGTGGGGGAATATTTTTATGTTTGGGGATTCTGATGAGGACTGAGGTATATTCTGGAATCGGGCAAGTCATAGGTCAATACATGGAGGTTGCAGTGTTCACGGGATTCAGTGAGGGTAGATCAATGGTGTGTATGTGTGCCCCAGTGTCTGGGCAGGCACGTGGATTAGACTCTTTCTAAGTTGGATTAGGCTAACTTATGTATATTTAAAGCACACAGTCAGGCAAAGGCTACTGTCATATATAGCGAAGGGGCTTTGGAAAACGAATGTTTTCAGAGTTTAGGCGCAGAGCAGTGTTTTGAGGGTTAGAGTTGAGGGAAGGAGATATTTATTAGAATGCTGGCCTTGCCAGTTAGTTGCTTTTAATATGTTACTTAACTTCTATGAGCCTCAGTTTCTTCATCCGAAAAATGAGGATAACAACTATTCCTGGCACTGAAACCAGACAGATCTCATTTTGAATTTCGTATAGAGAGTATCGTGTAATCTGATGAACATCATCCACAACATTTTTATAGGAAATACAAGCACACTTCTCTATAGCTCTCAGTGTAAACCACCATCTCACACAATACATGGGCCTTTTTCCTCAGCCTTGAGTTTAATTTTTAAATGTTAACCTACATATGAAGAGTAAGTACTACAGAGACAGAAAGCCCTGGATCTGAGTCCTGCCTCCTCCACCAACTATTCATGTGGCCTTCCTTCTTTCCACTCATTCAATCAACAAATGTTTATTCATTTATTTCCAACTGTATTGAGGTAGACTTGACAGATAACATTGTGTAAGTTTAAGGCGTGCAATGCAATGACTTGATAATGTATATATTGCAAAATGGTTGCCACAATGTCAGTTACCATATCTGTCGCCTCACATATTAGAACTTCCTTTTCGGGTGAGAACTTTTATTTTATTTTATTTATTTATTTTTGTTTATTGTATGATAAGGTATACAAATGTGTCTTTATCCCCCCATTGTCCTCTCATCCCCCCAGTCTTGCCCTCACTCTCACCTCCTGTTGTCTGCGTCCATCGCTTATGCTTATATGCATGCATACCAGTCCTTTGGTTGATCTCTCCCCCTTACCCCCACCCTCCCCTACCTTCCCTCTGAGGTTTGAGCATCTGATCGATGCTTCTCTGTCTCTAAATCTGTTTTTATACATTGGTTTATGTTGTTCATTATAATCTACAAATGAGTGATATCATCTGATATTTATCTTTCTCTGACTGACTTATTTCACTTAGCATAATGCTCTCCAGCTCCATCCATGAGAACTTTTAAAACCTACTCTCTAAGACCTTTTAACTACACAATACAGTCTTATAGTTAATTGCAGTCACCATGCTGTAAGTTATGTTACAATAAGAACTTACTCATCTTATACCTGTAAGTTTGTGCTCTTTTACCACCTTCACCCAGTTCTCCCATCGCCCAGTCCTTGCTCCGGGCAACCACCAATCTACTCTTTGTTTCTATGAGTTCTGTGGGTTTTTGTTGTTTTTAGATTCCACATATAAATGAGATTATATAGTATTTGTCTCCTCTGACTTATTTCACTTATCTTAATGCCCTTCAGGTCCATCTATGTTATTGCAAATGACAGGATTTCCTTCTTTTTAATGGCTGAAATAGATAGATGATAAAAAAAATAGATCTATGTATATGCCACATTTTCTTTTTCTTTTTTTGACTGCATTTTTGCTTTATGTGTAGGTGTGAGGGGAAGGTGAGGGAAAGAAAAAGGATTCCCCAGAGAAAGGGGTGAGCTATGAAGGGTATTTTCAACGAGAAGTTTACTGGGAACCAACAGTCCACCTACTTATGTCCAGCAAAAAGATTAATAAAATCAACATATATATAATCCAACTCAGAACCTTTCTTTCCAAACTGTTCATCCACCCTATTTCTGCTAAGAGAACCCCATATTCTTAGAATCTAAGGGCTGACTTTTTCACAAGAAGGACGTAATGTCACCTTCCTCTCCCTTTCCACATGATTTCCCTCCCCTACCGGCAGGTCTAAGCCGTCTTCTCCCTCCCACCCCACCGACAGTGTTTCATAAAGTCTTAGTCGATTAGCATTTCAGAAGGGAAGCTCATTCTTACAGGTGAGAGAAGATCCCAGTTCCTTCTCATTCAACCAGTCACACTGGAGTTGCAACAGGTAGGTCATTCCAAAAAGAAAAAGGAAAAGAACAAGAGAAAGAACCATTCTTTTAAGGTTTTGTTTCTCCAATTGCTACCCATTCCCACTGAACCCTCTACCATCCATCTACCCTGTTGTTTGTCTTTGACCATCAGTGAGAGACTCCATGTAGAAGGAGTACCTTAGGGGAGGGGGCATTGCACTGTTTATTTCTATTAGTTACACTGTGCTTTTAACGCATGACAGTCCCTGTAGAGTGGGTGCAGTTCATGGTGAAGTACAGGGGCAGGGAAAACTTGAGAGAAAAGCACAGCAAAATACTAGTGTTCTGGAAGAACTGCAATAGTAAATTAGAGATTAGGATGAGGTAATAAGTAGTCAATATACCCATCTCTCTCCCAATATTCTCTCTTGATGTTCTCACCATCTTTTAATGTACATAAACATGTGCACGTGGTTATGCTAGGGTGAGGTGAGAGTAGGATACAGGTGTGACAACTCATCCGAGAGGTTTTTGATCCTGGGTCTGAGATATAACTGTTAAATTGGCTTTGTGGAGAAGAAATCTAAGAGGATGAGGTCAGAGGAACGGGATGGAAAACATACCCATGGTGCAACTTCTTCACTAAGTTAGGCAACCTGCTCTCTGGAAAAGGACTACTAAACCAAGACATTCTTCAAGACCGAGGCTGACCATAGATGCCTTTTAGTCCACAGGGAGTTATCCTGTTATTCTTTCAGAGTTTGAGAAGGCTTATCAGGAGCTAGGCACACATAACCTTATTCCCTGTCTCTTCTCCCCAATTTTCTCAGGGGAATATTTCTGAATATTAGAGACATGGAAAAAAAAATGACATATTCTCCTTTCGTCTTTCCTCATGTAGGGATTTCACAATTTAACTCTAGGGGCCCTGTCGAATTCTTTCTCTCTCAGTGATCAACAAGAGGCAAATGTGAGTGCTTTAACCTCAACAAGTGGTCTTAGTTGAATCTCCCAGAAAAAAGAAGGTGATTGAAACCCTCTACCTTAGGCCCTAAAAAAAAGAGAGGTAGAGGAGTGCAGATTGGTTTGGCTCAGTGGATAGAGCATCGGTCTGGGATTGAAGGGCCTGAGGTTCAAATGCAGCCAAGGACGAGAGAGAGAGAGAGAGAGAGAGAGAGAGAGAGAGAGAGAGAGAGCCGGCCGCCTCTTTTCCTCCCTCCCTCCTCCCCAGAGGCGAGGGGGAAATGGGGGAGCGCCGCTGGGGAGGAGGGAGGGAAGGAGGCGCCGCCTCTTTTCCTCCCTCCCTCCTCCCCGGGGGAGGGGAAGGAGGCGCCAAGTGCCTATCAATAGATAAGTGAATAAAAAAACTGTGGCACATTCATACAATGGAATACTAAGCAGCTGTAAAAATGAAGAAAATGTTATCTTTTGCAACAGCATGGGTGGATTTGAAAATTATTGTGCTAAGTGAAATGAGCCAGTCAGAGAAAGGCAAATACAATATGATCGCACTTATATGTGGAGTCTAATGGACAAATAATATTTTTCAACAAATAGAAACAGAAGCATAGATATACAGAATAGACTGACAGCTATCGGAGTGGAGGTGGTTACTGGGGCTGGATGAACAGGTAAAGGATAAAGCATATATATATATATATATATTTACAAATGTAATACAATATGCTATATATATGACAGATAGACACAAACAACAATATGTGATAGAGGGAAAGGGGTGGTAGAAGGTGGAAGTGAACAAAGGGGATAAATGGGGATGAAACGGGACATGACTTTGGGTGGAGAACTCACCATGCAGTATGCAGATGATGTTTTACTGAATTGCACATTTGCAACCTGTATTGTTTTATTAACCAATGTCACCCCAATAAATTCAATAAAACAGAAAGTAATGAGAATTTTACCTACAGGAGGTGAGGCAGAAGAGATGGGAAGATGAGTACAGTTATTTGCATACCTTTGACTATGCTGTCTTTTGCCATTGAAATATAAACAGAAGAGGTGGTGAATAAAGCAAAATAGAAGAAAACAAAAAAGCCCTAGTCAGTTTGGCTTAGTGGAGAGAGTGTCAGCCTTCAGACTGAAGGATCCCAGGTTCAATTCCAGTCAAGGGAATGTACCTCAGTTGCAGGCTTGATCCCCAGCCCTGTTTGGGGCACATGCAGGAGGCAACCAATTGATGAGTCACTGTCATATTGATGTTTTTCTCTGTCTCTCTCTCTCCTTTCCACTCTCTCTAAAAATCAATGGAAAAATATCTTTTGGTGAGGATTAACAGAACAAAAACATCGATCAGATGCTCAAACCTCAGAGGGAAGGTAGGGGAGGGTGAAGGTAAGGGGGAGAGATCAACCAAAGGACTTGTATGCATGCAAATAAGCATAACCAATGGACACAGACACCAGGGGGGTGAGGGCATGACAAGGGAGAGGAGTAAATGAGGGGATAAAAACACATATGTAATACCTTAATCAATAAACACACACACACACACACACACACACACACACAATAAAACAAAACAAATGAACTTAACTATATTTCTCTAAAATCAATGGAAAATATCTTCAGATAAGTTTTAACAAAATAAAAACAAAGAATAAAATAAAATAAAATCAAAGAATAAAACAAAAGAAATGAACCTATCTGTATTTCAAATAAATACCATAATTAGACTAAAGGGGGAAATGAAATAAGTAACTAAGTTAATTTTAGAACCCGAAATTTTGTCTATATACTCTCACAAGTGAAAAACAACAACACTTGAAATAAAGTTTTAAGCTGTATTTAGTGTCATTGACAGTGGTGTGAGTTCAAGATTCTGAAACAACTCACCATGAATCCAAAGATTCAGCAAATAAGTAAACATTGAGGAAAAAGTAGTCCCTCTCACTCTGAGGGAAAGGAGCTCTGTACATGGAAAAGGAGATGCTGCAAAGAACTCTATGGTGCCAAACTAGAATTAGAGATATCAATTCGAAATTACGGGTTTAAAATGTATAAATGGATTGCAACTTATAGCTTATATGTCAACATCCACACTGTTCGCATTCCCCATTCTTTCTGTCCCACTCCAGACCCACCTCCTGTGAGTAAACTTTCCTTTAGTTTCTTAGTTTCTAGTTTCTATTCCTTGTGTTTCTTTTATATATATTTCCAGTTGGCTTCTCTGAGATCATTTAGAATCCTTGCAGGCAATAAACACACCTAAGGCTTCAAAATGAATAACTACAGTAATGGATTATAACTTAGAGAATAAGAATACACAAGTCCATAATGATATAAATAAATAAATTAATTAATTAAAATAAATGAGAGTGGAATATGGGCAAGTTCCTTCTTATAGGAGAATGCAACTAATAAATATATAAGAAATTATAGAATTGGAAGAATCACTATTTGGCCAGCACATTTGTAATAGCTTTCTCATGAAAATCACCAATGGATGTTAAGTATAGTAGGTGAAATTTTAATGAGCAAAAAGTTATGGTTACATAGTACCAAAATATGTACTTAACTGATACCTATCCTATATAATAAAGAGGTAATATGCAAATTGACTGCACAAGATGGCCACCCCTATGTCAGCACAAGATGGCTGCCACAAGATGGCCAGCAGGGGAGGGCAGTTGTGGGTGATCAGGCCAGCACGGGAGGGAAGTTAGGGGTGACCAGGCCTGCAGGGAGGGCAGTTGGAGGGGACCAGGCCTGCAGGGGAGGGCAGTTAGGGGCGACCAGGCTGGCAGGGGAGGGCAGTTGGGGGCAATTGGGCTGGCAGTGGAGGGAAGTTGGGGGGTACCAGGCTGGCAGGGGAGATAAGGCAATTGGGGGTGACCAGGCCAGCAGAGGAGGGCAGTTGTGGGCGACCAGGCCGGCAGGGGACGGTAGTTGGGGTGACCAAGCCGGCAGGAGAGGGCAGTTGGGGGCGATTGGGCCAGCAGGAGAGCAGTTAGGCATTGATCAGGCTGGCATGGGAGTGGTTAAGGGGTGATCAGGCTGGGAGGCAGGTGAGCAGTTGGGAACCAGCAGTCCCAGATTGTGAGAGGGATGTCTGACTGCCGGTTTAGGCCTGGTCCCAAAAGGGCCTAAACCGGCAATGGGACATCCCACAAGGGGTCCCAAATTGGAGAGGGTGTAGGCCAGGCTGAGGGACACTCCTGCTCCCAGTGCACAAATATCATGCACCAGGCCTCTAGTTAAATATAAGGTTAAAATAGTAACTAAAAAAAATGGCAGGTTTACAGTAGAGAACCAGGCACATACTACCTTAGCTAACTGATCAAGGACAAATTTTTATGAATCCAGCATTATCCTAATTTCAAAACCAGATAAAGACACAACAAAAAAAGAAAATACAGTAAATATCCCTGGTGAACATAGATGCTATAATTCTCAAAAAAAAAAACAACAAAAAAACAAACAACTACCAAATTTGATCTAGCAACATATTAAAAAGATCATACACCATAACCAAGTGGGATTTATCCAGGGATGCAAGGCTGGTAAAATATTCGCAAATCAGTAAATGTCAGTACATAAACAAACTGAAAGACAAAAATCACATGATCATATCAATAGATGCAGAAAAAGCATTTGACAAAATCCAACACCCATATTTTATAAAAACTCAGCATGGTGAAGGCCTGGGGCAGAGGGGGGACAGGCTAGAAGGGGTCCTTGGGGGAAAAAGGGGATATATGTAATACTTTCAACAATAAAGATGAAAAGAAAACTCAGCAAAGTGAGAATAGAGGTATCATACCTCAACATAATAAAGGCCACATATGACCAACTTATAGCCAAAATTGTACTCCATGGGCAAAAACTAAAACCATTTCCCCTAAGGACAGGAACAAGACAGGGATGTCCACTTTCACCACTCTTATTCAACATAGTACTGGAGTTTTAATAGCCACAGCAATCAGACAAGAAGAAAAAATAAAAGGCATCCAACTTGGAAAGGAGGAAGTAATAAAAGGAGGCAAGAACAAACAAAGGAGTAAAGACAGTCTTTTTAAAAAAAATCTTTAATTTCTTTATTGGTTAAGGTATTACATATATGTCCTCATCCCCCCCATTAATCCCCAACCCCCTCCCCCCACTCATGCTCTCATCCCCCTGTTGTCTGTGTCCATTGGTTGGGCTTATATGCATGCTTACAAGTCCTTTGGTTGATATATCCCCTTACCCCAACTCTCCCCTACTTTCCCTCAGAGGTTTGACAGTCTGATCGCTGCTTCTCTGTCTCTGGATCTGTCCATGTTCATCAGTCTATGTTGTTCACTATATTCCACAAATGAGTGAGATCATGTGGTATTTATCTTTCTCTGACTGGCTTATTTCACTTAGCATAATGCTCTCCAGGTCTATCCATGCTGGTGCAAATGGCAAGAATTCCTTCTTTTTTACAGCAGCGTAGTATTCCATTGTGTAGATGTACCACAGTTTTTTTAATCCACTCATCTGCTGATGGGCACTTAGGCTGTTTCCAAATCTTAGCTATGGTGAATTTAAATAAATGGTGCTGGGAAAATTGGACAGATACATGCAAAATAAAACACAAAAAAGAAAGAACCACTAACTTGCACCATGCACAAGAGTAAACTCAAAATGTATAGAGTACTTAAATATAAGTTGTGAAACCATAAAAATATTAGAAGAAACCATAGGCAGCAAACTCTCAGATATCTCTTATAGCATTATGTTTGTAGAAACATCTCCTAGGGCAAGAGAAACAAAAGGGAAAATAAATAAATTGGACTACATCAAAATAAAAAGCTTCTAACAGCAAAAGAAACCATAAACATAATGAAAAGGGAGCCTACTGTATGGGAGAACATATTTGCCAATGATACATCTGATAAAGGATTAATATCCAAAAAATATAAGGAACTCATACAATTAAACAAAAGGAAGACAAACAATACAATAAAAAATGGGTGAAAGACCTAAATAGACACTTTTCCAAAGAGGACACAGAGATAGCCAAGAGACATATGAAGAAATGCTCACAGTCACTGATCATCAGAGAGATGAGATGCAAATTCAAACTACAATAAGATATCACCTTATACCTATCAGAATGGCTACCATCAACTTATCAACAAATGACAAGTGCTGGCGAGGATGTGGAGAATAGGGAACCCTAATACACTGCTAGTGGGAATGCAGATCGGCGCAGCTGTTATGAAAAACAGTATAGATGTCCTTAAAAATTAAATATGGAACTACCATTTGACCCCGCAATTCCACTTCTAGGAATATATCCTAAGAAACCCAAAACACCAATCAGAAAGAATATATGCACCCCTATGTTCATAGCAGCGCATTTCACAATAACTAAGATCCAAATAGCCCAAGTGCCCACCAGTAGATGAGTGGATAAAAAAGCTGTGG
>NW_005871135.1:4553937-4559457 GCF_000147115.1 Myotis lucifugus
ATACTGTCGATTTTCAGAGGGAAGGCAGGCATGGGTGGTTGGGTGAGAAGAGATCCACCAAAGAACCTGTATGCATGTATGCATTATCAATGGACTCAGATATTAGTATGGTGAAGGTCTAGGGTAGGGAGTGGGGCAGGCTAGAAGGGTTAATGGGGGAAAAAAGGGACATATGTAATACTTTCAACAATAATTTTTTTTGAAAATTTGTTAAAAAAGGATAAAAACACTAGCTACTGGAAACATTATCATATGCCTTCTGATAATATGCACTGGTATATCAGCTATAAATCTAAGCCTGAAATATACACACAAACATACATACATATATAAATATATACACAAGAAGGTAGAATGTTAACCATTGGGGAATTGGCTGAAGATTGCCCAGGAAGTCTTAATATCATTATTACACCTTTTCTATATCTTTAAAATCAAAATAGAAAGTTGAAAAATCTTTCTTCCCAGCTGTAGCAATGCCCAAGAACAAAGCAGCCCAGGGCATGACCGGAATCAGGGACACTGTCCCCTAGGACTCCAGTCCCTCTGGCTCCAGTCCCTCTGGCTCTTGGACACACAGCTCCCAAAGGGCAGTCAGAAATCAGCCACAAGCTTGGGGACTTGGTTCCAGTCTCTCATTAGCAGTTAAGTGTCATCTGTTGACTCATTTCCCTGGAGCTGGTTAAGGAAAAGGAAAGTCTGTAGAAGTGCCAAGACCACAGTTATTGCTTCTGTGTGTCTGATGTTAGGTCTCCTGAAGAAAAGCTGAGGAGATGGGCGATAAACTGAAGCAGAAGGTGTCTGAACTCACCAATGAGGAGCCCAGGTGAGAGGAGCTGGAAATCTGCCCTTGGCTATGGACCTGCCTGTGTGCTAGTGGGTTCATATGTGAGACTCTGTGTCCATGACCCTGTGTGTGTGCATGTATTGTATATGCTTGTATATGCGCTGTTTCATAGTTGTGTGTGTATGTGCTATGGATCTGACTCACAGTCTCGTTTTAGTGTTTGTAGACCAAGTTCTCAGCCTCCTGGTGTGTGGTTGGGACTCCTGATTCATGTCTGTGATAGTAAACACTGGCATCACAGCTGAGCACCGGGAGTGAGACTGTGGTTTCTGCTGCTGGACAAGAAGATGCCGACCTCACCAGGAACCAAGGTCAGCTCAGAGAGAGCTCAGACCTCTCCTCAGCAGTGTGTGGTGCACATGTGAGCTGTGCCTGGTGGTGACGCTCTCGTGTATGAGAGCTGGAAGTTATGTTATTGGATTTTCTCTGTGTGTATGTGACCATGTGTGTGTGACCATATGCATGGGTGTTGGTGGTGGTTTAATGACTGTGCCTGTGACTGAATAGACTTAACTGCCCCATGCTGACTGCCCTCCCCCAGCAAGGGG
Source organism: Myotis lucifugus (assembly GCF_000147115.1). Lineage (NCBI taxonomy): Eukaryota > Metazoa > Chordata > Mammalia > Chiroptera > Vespertilionidae > Myotis > Myotis lucifugus. The sequence continues at coordinate 4,555,333 of NW_005871135.1, forward strand.
AATGTCAGAAGAAGGGAAGCTCATTAATACACTCGCATTAATAGGAGAGTGTATACTGTTTGTTGTAGCGAGTGTGGCTTGGTGTGCATATGTATTGTGGTGTGTGTGTGTCTTGGTAAGATTTTTGAATTGTTTGTGGTCTTGTGTGTTTTTGGTGAAGTGTGTGTAGTGTTTGAGTTATGTATATGTGGTGAGGTGAGTGTTCATCAGGTGCATCATGAAGCAGGTGTGTTGATGTGCATTGTGAGTGTGTTTTGGGGTGAGAGGTATATTATTGTATGTGTGTATGTCCAACTTTGTGTTAATTCTGACTTGTATGTATACATATGGGTGTTTATGAGTTGAGCCACATATTGGCTATTCTTCCTTTAGGATGGAAATTTGGTCAGGGGTGACTTACATTCTGCAATCAGCAGTGTGTGAGCGTGTGTGTGTGTGTGTGTGTGTGTGATCTGTATCCATGATTCAAGTATTTCCTAAAGTGTCCTCCTCCTGGGGCACCATTACCTAAGATACTCAAATTCTAAGCAACACCCTGTTTCTTGAAATGGATCTGCTATCATTTTTATGTACTTGAGTGTGACTGAGTTGCTCAGAATTTTCCAACCTTTCTTTATTTTTACTAAACATTCCAGGGAAGCAAACAAACAAACAAACAAAAAAGTAAGCATAAAATCCAGGCATTATGATATGTGGAAGGTATTGGGTAGAATTAGAATTAAATAGTTATGAGACCTTGGGGAAGTTATATAAAACATTGGTCTCACTTTCACGTCTATAAAATTGAAAGAATGAATCAAGTTTTGTGAATCTTGCAGACGCTCTTAGTAAATAGTTATTGCATAAATAGACCTTAATGTATTTGAGAATTCTTTGTCAGTTGGAAAGTAAATAAATATGAAGGACTATAATTACCTAGTAAAGAGAATACAAATTTTTTGGACAATTCTGGGTCCTCACAGCTCTAAAATAATATATTGTGCTTGGCTCCTAAGCAAGAAAAGGGAAGTTTCCCTGTGTAACAGTTAAGATCATGGTCTCTGATCACACAGATATATTAGACTGAACCCCATGAAGTAGCTAACAGTTGGTGATTTTTAATTTATAGAAAATGGTAATTTTTTCATATATATCAAGTTATAAACATTACATATCACATATGTAATAGATACTGATATACACAATGTGTATTTGTGCACCATTCTGTCCCTGCTGTACTGCTGTGTGCCTACAGAATTTGTGTCATTTATGTTTCTATTTTTAAAAACTAAAATAGGTCAAAGAATACAAATCCTTAGAGCAGCCGTGAAGAGGTTTTAAAATCTGGGAATGTAAGGCTGATGTGTGAATTTAATTGGGAAATGTAGGTAAATTCCTTAGCCTGGTACACAAATATTCATCTAAATGTTCAGCATTATTATGAAAGACTAGAGGCCTGGTGCACGAATTTGTGCACATTGAAAGGAAATTAATTAGAAGAAATATTTTAATATTGCTGTTTGCCCTTTCTCTATAATAGACGTGTCAACCAAAATCACAATGACAATGACAGATGGAAACACACGCATGCGATTGGCACCAGTGAGAGCTTTATATATATATAGATAAACTTGCTTAATTAGACCTGCTTTCTATTTAGCTAAACTTTTTCCAGCCCAGTGAAGCACCTCAACTTCTCTTTCAGGTAATTGTCAGCAACACAGCAGTAAATATCAACACGAAGCAGATTATTATTGTAGATCACGCAGGGAGAACAAAGGGTAAAATATATAACTGCTGCAGTGTTTGACTATATTCTGCGCAGAGAGAAAACCTAAAGTCATTTTATTTATTTTATTATTTATTTTTTTATTGATTAAGTTATTACATATGTGTCCTTTTCCCCACGTTACCCCCTATCACCCCCACTCATGCCCTCATCCCCCTGTTGTCCGTGTCCATTGGTTAGGCCTATATGCTTGCATATAAGTACTTTGGTTGATCTCTCCCCTTTACCCCCACCCTCCCTACCTGTCCTCCAACCTAAAGTCATTTTAAAGTTCCACCATTTCTTACTTCTTTTTAGTTGGGTCAAGTTTCTAAACTTTCTAAATCCCCATTTTCCATCCAATGAAAAGAAAATAGGATTTTACCCGGTCTCCTATCTACCTACTCCAGGACTTCTGTGCTGATCAAATGAGATGAGGCACCTGAAAAAGCTTCACAGACATTTGGTTAAAGTGTAAAATGTTTCCACCTGGCTATAAAGCAAGTTGTACTCCTGGGCTGAAGAAACTCCAAGGAGGCTAGTCACTCAGAAGAGGAAGCTGGGTGTTGCTATGTGACATCATTAAGCCGGGTGTTGCTACGTGACATCATTACCCAGCGCCCACAGCCACCATTTCCGGGCTCATCTGGACTGGGCTGGGCTGTGGGCCGAAATTTGCACCTTAGGGTCTAAGCAGCTTTGGCTGCAATTTGGTGGGCTGTCACTCTGGGGAGGTGGCGGAGCCTGTATCCCACTTGGGGGAAGCCAAGTGTTGCTTTGTTGGTGCCAGGTCCCTGGAGCCATTTCTTTGTAAATGGCCAGTGCACATCACAGCAGCTCCTGCATTGAGCGTCTGCCCTCTGGTGGTCAGTGTGTGTTAAAGAGACTGATCACATGGTCAGAGAGACACTTAGCATATCATCCTTTTATATATATAGATACTTTGTGAACTATTCTGGTTTTGGAGATATACTGGCATCCAGTGGCTTTCAATAGCCACCCATTTCCAGAGTGTTCCTGAGTTTACAGCTGAGGGTTAATGGGAGCCAGCAGGTTCACAGGAGGTCTGACAAGGCTCCAACAACACCCGCTCAGCACTGGAGTCTCACACTACTTTCAGGCAGAAACAACTGACACCGGTTTGCAGGGGCTCACCTTCTATTCCTGCCACAGTGAATCATTATGGTTTGGCTCTGGCCTGGTGTAGAAATGATCCCTCCATGTTCATCAAGATGTAAACTCATAGAGGTGGGCACCTGGCTTTTCTTGTTCACTGCTGCATTTTAGTCCTTAGTAGAGGTCTCAACTCAGTCTTAATGCTAATAGTAATTGAATGAACAGTGAACCCCTCTTACTTCTGTGTGATGAAGTCTTGTTGATTACTTTGGGGTTCAATGTTTTCCTGGAGCCAGGCTAGAATAGAGGGAAGATGCATACATCCACAAGTGTGTGATATTAATATGAAAGTATTTAAAAATTAATGGTTTTCCCAGAGAATGACAGTATGAGATGTGATGGTTCTGGTCTTCTTTCTAGGTTCCTGAGATTCCCACACTTTCTTCATCCCCAGCAGACAGAAGAGCAGCATGAGGCCTGAGAACCAGAGCAGCGTGTCCCACTTCCTCCTCCTGGGGCTCCCCATCCCGCCAGGGCAGCAGGGCATGTTCTTCACCCTGTTCTTGGGCATGTACCTGACCACGGTGCTGGGCAACCTGCTCATCATCCTGCTCATCAGGCTGGACTCTCGCCTGCACATACCCATGTACTTCTTCCTCAGCCACTTGGCCTTCTCTGACATTTCTCTCTCCTCTGTCACTGTCCCTAAGATGCTCATGAACATGCAGACTCGGCAACAATCCATCTCCCGTGTGGGATGCATTTCTCAGATGTATTTTTTCATACTTTTTAGTACTCTTGACAATTTTCTTCTGGCTGTGATGGCATATGACAGGTATGTGGCCATCTGTCACCCTCTACACTACACCACCGTCATGAGGGAGGGGCTGTGTGTGCTGCTGGTGGCTGGCTCCTGGATTCTCTCCTGTGGCCAATCCCTTTTGCACACCCTCCTCTTGGCCCGACTGTCTTTCTGTGCTGACAATGCCATCATTCACTACTTCTGTGACCTCGCTGCACTCCTGAAGCTGAGCTGTTCAGACACCTCTCTCAATGAGCTGGTCATATTCACCGAGGGAGGAATGATTTTGTTTTTAAGTTTTGGTATTATTTTAGTGCTCCTATATTCATATAGGGACCACCATCTTGAGGGCGCCCCTCCACTAAAGAGACTGTTTAAAGCCTTTTCTACCTGTGGCTCCCATCTCTTCTGTGGGGTGTTTTTATACTACGGGACACTTGCTGGGGTTTACTTTTCCTCC
>NW_005871135.1:4560835-4563783 GCF_000147115.1 Myotis lucifugus
GTCCCACAAAGCAAGGATGTTGGAGAAAGAGACTTTTAGGAATGCATTGAAGAGCGCACCACTAGTTTTATAATTAGGAAGAGTTTCTAGTAATGGGTCTTACCTTAATACCTCATCTACTTCTGATATTAATATAAATATGTTATATCTGTATAGAGGTAGATACATATACAGATAGACATACAGTTAGATATATAGATACTACTATAGCATAGAATAGTAAAGTATAGTATAGTATGGTATGGTATGGTATGGCATGGCATGGCATGGCATAGCATAGTGTAGTATAGTATAGTGTAGTGTAGTGTTGCGTGGCGTGCTATGGCATGGTATAGTGTAGTATAGTGTATGTAGCATAGCATAGCATAGCACAGAGTAGCGTAGTGTAGTGTAGTATAGTAAATATGGTATAGTATAGTCAGGATGCAGCTTTCTCCTGGTTGGTGTTTAAATGGTATTTCTTTTTCATCAATTTAAACATTTCTTTGTCCTTATATCTGTGAGGTGTGCATTGGTCAATATGTAATGCTGGATATTGTTCATTTTATGTAAAACAACAATTATTATATTTCTGGATATACTGTCTATGGACATATACTATAATTATAATACACTAGAATTTATATTTTCCTTATTACTATATTTGCCATTTGATTCATCTGTTTCACATATATGCCTCTTGTCTTCCTCTGTTTTAAGTAAATACATATATTCAGTTCCATTTTTACTCTATTAACATATTAATCATACATTATTATTATTGTTTTATAATTCTTTTCTGTGCTGTATGCAGGCATCACTTTTTACTTTCTACTTAGCTATTTGAGGTATACAATTCAGTGGCATTTAGGACACATATCACCAATATCTCATTTCATGACGATTAAAGAAAACTCTATAAAACATCAACTGAGTATTTTTCAACTGTGAGGAAACAAGAACAAAGATATCTATAAGTCCATGTGGAGAAATATTAGAATATATTGCTGAATGAAAAAAGCAATGTGTGAAAGAGTATTTATAGCATGCTTCTTCTTATGTAAAAACAAAGGGGAATAAAATAGACATGTGTCTGCCTATTTGAGCAGAAAGAAGAACAGGAAGAATGAATTAGAAACTAATGAAATTGTTTACTGACAGGAGTTGGGGCAGAAGAGATGAGGAGATGAGTAGAATTATTTGTGTAGTATTGACTATGCTGTCTTTTGCAAGTAAAACATAAATATTAAAGGTGTTAAATAACGCAAAGTAGAGTAAAACAAATCAAATGTACTTAACTATATTTCAAATTAACTCCAAAGTTAGAGTAAAGGGGAAAAATAAATAAAGACCCTAAGATATTTTCGAAACCAGAATTTATATTTATCTTTCAATTAAAAATAAAACACTGAAAACAATGTCTTAAGTTGTACATCGCATGGCATTTACAGTTCAAGGTTCTGAAACAAGTCGCCCTGTATCCAACAATTCAGCACATAAGCAACCATTGAGGAAAAGGAAGTGGCCCTCACTCTGGGAAAGGAGCTCTGTACGTGGAAAAGGAGAGGCTGGAAAGGACTCCATGGTGTCAAACTAGAATTGGAGCTATCAATTCAAACTCCTGGGTTTTAAATGTATAAACAGATTGCAATTTACATGTTATATATCATCATCTATACTGTTCCCATCCTCATACTTTCTGTCCTGCTCTGACCCACCTGCTATGGGCAAACATGCTTTTAGGTTTTAGTTTCCAGTTTTTCCTTCCTGTGTTTCTTTTATATATATTTCCCAGTTGGCTTCTCTGAGACCATTTAGAACCCTTGAAAGCAATGAACTCACCCAAAGCTATAAAATGAATAACAACAGTAATGGATTATAACTTAGAGAATACGAATCAACAAATACATAATAATATAAATGAATAAATAAAAAACTAACAGGTATTGGATAAGAATAATTTCCTTTTTTTAGGATAGCACAACTAATAAAGAAGAAATTATAGAATTTAAAAATCACCATTTGGCCTTCACATTTGCAATAATTTTCTCACATAAGAATCACCAATGACAGCGTCACAGGGGAGTTTTACCAAACATTCCAAGAAGAACCAACACTTTGTCTTCAAACTACTCCAAAACATTCAAGAGGAAGGAACACTTCCAACCTCTTTTTATGAGGCCAGCATTATCCCAATTCCAAAACCAAATAAAGACACTACAAAGAAAGAAAATTACAGGCCAGTATTCCTGGTGAACATAGATGCCAAAATTCACAATAAAATATTAGCAAATCAGATCCAGCAATATATTAGAAAGATCATACACCATGACCAAGTGGGATTTATCCCAGGGATGTAAAGCTGGTACAGTATTCACAAATTAGTAAAACTGATACATCACATAAACAAACTGAAAGACAAAAATCACATGACCATATCAATAGAGGCAGAAAAAGCACTCGACAAAATCTAACACCCATTTTTGACAAAAACTCTCATCAAAGTGGGATAGAGGGATGATACCTGAACATAATAAAGGCCATATATGACCAACCTACAGCCAAAATTGTACTCAATGGGCAAAAACTAAAACCATTTCCAGTAAGAACAGGAGCAAGAGGGGATTTACACTTTTACCACTCTTATTCAACACTAGAGGCCCGATGCATGAAATTCATGCAAGAGTAGGCCTTACGTCCCCCCGCTGCCGGCACCAGCTTCCCTTTGGCACCCGGGACCCGGGCTACCCTCGTCTGGAAGGTTGTCTGGAAGGATGTCTGGTCTAATTAGCATATTACATTCTTATTATTATACATAGTACTGGAAGTGCTAGGACAGTGATTAAACAAGAGGAAAATATAAAAGTCATCCAAATTGAAAAGGAGGAAGTAAAATTCTCATTATTTGCAGACAACACAATATTGCCCATAGAAAACTGTAAACACTCCACCAAAAAAACTACTAGATT
>NW_005871135.1:4564643-4571697 GCF_000147115.1 Myotis lucifugus
TCCTTGAGTGTGGCTCTTCCACAAAATACCACGTGTGCGCGCACACGTACAGTGCGATTGGAACTTCGTGGCCCATGCACAGAAGTCGGTATTTTGTAAAAGACCCACACTGAAGGGATCAAAGAGCCGCATGTGGCTCGCGAGAAGCAGTTTGCCCGACCACTGGCCTAGGGCAAAAGAAATAAGGAAAAAGTAAACAAATGTGACTACATTAAAATAAAAAGCTTTTCCACAACAAAGGAAACTAGCATCAAAATAAAAAGGGACCCCACTGTATGGGAGAACATAATTGCCAATGATACATCTAATAGGGGGTTAATTTCCAAAATATATAAAGTACTCATACAACTCAACAAAAGGAAGACAAACAATCCAATTGAAAAATGGGCAGGAGAGCGTCGGCCTGCGGACTCAAGGGTCCCGGGTTCGATTCCGGTCAAGGGCATGTACCTTGGTTGCAGGCACATCCCCACTGGGGGGCGTGCAGGAGGCAGCTGATCGATCTCTCTCATCGATGTTTCTGGCTCTCTATCCCTCTCCCTTCTTCTCTGTGGAAAATCAATAAAATATATTAAAAAAAAAAAAAAAAGAAAAATGGGCAGGAGACCTAATAAACACTTCTCCAAAGAGAATATGCAAATGTCCAAGAGACGTGTGAAAAAGGCTCAATGTTACTGTTCATCAGAGAGATGCAAATTAAAACGACAATGAGGTACTAGGGCACACCTGCCAGTATGAGTATCATCACTAAATCAACAAACAGCAAGTGCTAGTGAAAATGTGGAGAAAAGAAAAACCCTAGTGGGAATGTAGACTGGTATAACCACTATGGAAAACAGTGTGGAATTTCCTAAAAAAATTAAAAATGGAACTGTGATTTGACCGCATGATCCCACTTCTAGGAATATATCCTAAGAAGCCCAACACCCCAATGAGAAACAGTATGTGCACCTCCATGTTCATAGCAGCATTGGTTATAATAGCTAAGATCTGGAAACAGCCCAAGTGCTCATGAGTAGATGAATGGATTAAAAAACACAAAACACAGTCACATATTTCACAATGGAATACTATGCAGCTGTGAAAAAGAAGGCTCTCTTAACATTTGAGACAGCATGGAGAGACCTGGAGAGTATTATGCTAAGTAAAATAAGCCAGTCAGAGAAAGATAACTAATACATGATCTAACTTATATGTGGAATCTATTGAACACAATAAACTGACTATCAAAAGAGATCCAGAGACATTGAAGCATGTAGCAGACTGATGTATTTCAGAGGGAAGGGGGACAGGGAGAGATTAACCAAAGAAGTAATATGCATATATACATAACCATGGACACAGACAATAGTGCAGTGAAGGCATGGGGAGGGGGTGGCAGTGGGGTGGAGGGGATCAATTGGGGAAAAGGGGACATCTGTAATACTTTCAATAAAGATAAATTTAAAAAATAAAATAAAAAAGAAGTTACAAAATAGTCATGAAGATATAAGTTATAGCATAGGGAATATAGTCAATAATATTGTGATTAACTGTGTGTTGCCCGTTGAGTACTGGAAATATCAGGATGAACACTTTATAAAGTACATGATTGTCTAACCACTATGCTGTACATGTGAAACTAATACAAAATAATATTGAATATAAACTGTAATTTAAGATTTTAATTAAAATATTAGTAAAATAAAAATAGGTATCATATGATCTCACTCATATGTGGAATCTAATGAACAAGATAAACTAATGAACAAAATAGATCCATAGATATAGAAGCATGGAATCGATGATGTATCTTAGAGGGAAGGTGGGGTGGGGCATGTGGGAGTTAGGAACCAGGGACCTTATATGCATATATGCATAGCCCATGGACACAGGCAATAGTGTGGTGAAGGCCTGGGAGGGGCGGGTGTGGGGTGGAGGCAGTCAATGGGAGGAAAAAGGTGACAACTGTAATACTTTCAAAAATAAGGATACATTTAAAAAACTAAAGAGATTTTTTTGAGGTTTAAGTGAATACAAAATACTTCATATATTTAAAATACACAATTTGAATACTTTTGACATATGTAAACACCCATTAAGCTATCAGGACCAGGATTCCCCAAGCCTACCTCCTGCTCCTTCTTTGCTCCTCAACTCTGTCCCCCAGGGGAACCACTGATCTGATTTGTCACATTAATTAGTTTGTACCTGCTAGAAGTTTATCTAAATGGGATCATACAGAATCTATTCGTTTATTGCTGCCTTCTTTCACTCAGCATAAGCATTTTGAGATTCATCTATGTTTAACAATGAATATGTATCAAGACATTTTTATATGTTTTGCTCTTTAGATGATTCTTTTTATTGGCAAGTACTATTCCACTGTACAGATATACTACAGCTTTTTTGTTCACTCATCTGTTGAAGGGGCTTTGTGTTCTAACAGAGGTCTGTATAAAGACTCAACAAAAAAAGAAAATTACAGGCCAATATCTCTGGTGAACATAGATGTTAAAATCCTCAACAAAATACTAGCAAATTGGATCCAGCAACAAATTAAAAAGATCATACACCATGACCAAGTGGGATTTATTCCAGGGATGCAAGGCTGCTATAATATCAGTAAAGGCTGCTATAATATCAGTAAATGTCAGCACATAAACAAACTGAAAGACAAAAATCACATGATCATATCAATAGATGCAGAAAAAGCATTTGACAAAATCCAACACCCGTTTTTTATAAAAACTCAGCATGGTGAAGGCCTGGAGCAGAGGGGGTCAGGCTAAACGGGGTCCTTGGGGAAAAAAGGGGATATATGTAATCCTTTCACCAATAAAGATTAAAAGAAAACTCAGCAAAGTGAGAATAGAAGGATCATACCTCAACATAATAAAGGCCATATGTGATCAACTTATAGCCAAAATTGTACTCCATGGGCAAAAACTAAAACCATTTCCCCTAAGGACAGGAACAAGACAGGGATGTCCACTTTCACCACTCTTATTCAACATAGTACTGGTGTTTTAGTAGCCAGAGCAATCAGACAAGAAGAAAAAATAGAAGGCATACTTGGAAGGAGGAAGTAATAAAAGGAGGCAAGAGCATACAATGGAGTAAAGACAGTCTTTTACATAAATGGTGCTGGGAATTTTGGACATACATGCAAAATAAAACACAAAAAGAAAGAACCACTAGCTTACACCATACACAAAAGTAAACTCAAAATGGATAGAATACTTAAATATATATTTAAGTTGTGAAACCATAAAAAACTAGAAGAAACCATAGGCAGCAAAATCTCAGATATCACTTGTAGCATTATGTTTGTAGAGACATCTCCTAGGGCAAGGGAAACAAAAGAGAAAATAAACAAATTGGACTACATCAAAATAAAAAGCTTCTAACAGCAAAACCAACCATAAACATAACGAAAAGGGAGCCTACTGTATGGGAGAACATATTTCCCAATGATACATCTGATAAAGGATTAATATCCAAAAAATATAAGGAACTCATACAATTAAACAAAAGGAACACAAAAAATCCAACTAAAAATGGGCAAAGGACCTAAATAGACACTTTTACAAAGAGGACATACAGATAGCCAAGAGACATAAGAAAAAATGTCAAATCACTGATCATCGGAGAGATGAGATGCAAATTCAAACTACAACGAGGTATCACCTTATACCTATCAGAATGACTACCATCAACATATAAACAAATGACAAGTGCTGGCGAGGATGTGGAGAATAGGGAACCCTAATACACTGCTGGTGGGATTGCAGATTGGTGCAGCCATTATGGAAAACAGAATGGAGTTTCCTTAAAAATTAAATACGAAACTGCCATTTGACCCCATAATTCCACTTCTAGGAATATATCCTAAGAAACCCAGAACACCAATCAGAAAGAATATATGCATCCCTATGTTCATAGCAGCGCAATTCACAATAACTAAGATCTGGAAACAGCCCACCTGTAGATGAGTGGATAAAAAAGCTGTGGTACATTTACACCATGGAATACTATGCAGCTGTAAAAAAGAAGGATCTTTTACCCTTTGAGACAGTATGAATGGACCTGCAGAGTATTACACTGAGCAAAAAGCAAGTCAGAGAAAGACAAGTATCACACGATCTCACCTAAATGTGGAATTTAATGAACAAAATAAGCTGATGAACAAAATAGATCCAGCGACATAGAAGCATGGAACATACTGTCTAATCTCAGAGGGAAGACAGGCATGGGTGAGTGGGTGGGAAGAGATCCACCAAAGAACCTGTATGCATGTATGCATAATCAATGGACTCAGATATTAGTATGGTGAAGGTCTAGGGTAGGGAGTGGGGCAGGCTAGAAGGGTTAATGGGGGAAAAAAGGGATATACGTAATGCTTTCAACAATAAATTTTTTTTGAAAATTTGTTAAAAAAGGATAAAAACACTAGCTACTGGAAACATTATCATATGCCTTCTGATAATATGCACTGGTACATCAGCTATAAATCTAAGCCTGATATATACATACAAACATACATACATATATACATATACACACACAGAAGGCAGAATGTTAACCATTGAGGAATTGGCTGAAGATTGCCCAGGAATTCTTAATATCATTATTTAAACTTTTCTATCTCTTTAAAATAATTTCAAAATAGAAAGTTGAAAAATCTTTCTTCCCAGCTGGAGCAATGCCCAAGAACAAAGCAGTCCAGGGCATGACTGAACTCAGGGACACTGTCCCCTAGGACTCCAGTCCCTCTGGCTCTTGGACACATGGCTCCCAAAGGGCAGTCAGAAATCAGCCACAAGCTTGGGGACTTGGCTGCAGTCTCTCATTAGCAGTTAAGTGTCATTTGTGGACTCATTTCTCTGGAGTTGGATAAGGAAAAGGAAAGTCCGTAGAATTGCAAAGGCCCCAGGTATTTCCTCTGTGTGTCTGGATGTTAGGTCTCCTGAAGAAAACTGAGTAGATGGGCAATAATTTGGAGCAGAAGGTGTCTGAACTCACCAATGAGGAGCCCAGGTGAGAGGAGCTGGAAATCTGCCCTTGGCTATGGACCTGCCTGAGTGCTAGTGGGTTCATGTGTGAGACTCTGTGTCCATGACTCTGTGTGTGTGCATGTATTGTGTCTGCTTGTATATGTGCTGTTTGATAGTTGTGTGTGTATGTGCTATGGATCTGACTCACAGTCTCGTTTTAGTGTTTGTAGACCAAGTTCTCAGCCTCCTGGTGTGTGGTTGGAGACTCCTGATTCATGTCTGTGATAGTAAACACTGGCATCACAGCTGAGCACCGGGAGTGAGACTGTGGTCTCTGCTGCTGGACAAGGAGATGCCGGCCTCATAAGGAACCAAGGTCAGCTCAGAGGGAGCTCAGACCTCAGCTCAGCAGTGTTTTGAGGTGCACATGTGAGCTGTGCCTGTGGGTGACACTTTTGTGTATGAGAGCTGGAAGTTATGTTATTGGATTTTCTCTGTGTGTATGTGATCATGTGTGTGTGACCATATGCATGGGTGTTGGTGGTGGTTTAATGACTGTGCCTGTGACTGAATAGACTTAACTGCCTCATGCTGACTGCCCTCCCCCAGCAAGGGGAAGGTCAGATGGAGGGAAGCTCATTAATACACTCTCATTAATAGGAGAGTGTATACTGTTTGTTGTAGCGAGTGAGGCTGGGTGTGCATATGTATTGTGGAGTGGTTGTCTTGTAAAATGTTTGAATTGTTTGTGGTCTTGTGTGTTTTTGGTGAAGTGTGTGTAGTGTTTGAGTTATGTATATGTGGTGAGTTGAGTGTTCACCAGGTGCATCATGAAGCAGGTGTGTTGATGTGCTTTGTGAGTGTGTTTGGGGGTGAGAGGTATATTATTGTATGTGTGTGTGTATGCATATGGGTGTTTATGAGTTGAGCCACATATTGGCTATTCTTCCTTTAGGATGGAAATTTGGTCAGGAGTGACTTACATTCTGCAATCAGCAGTGTGTGTGTGTGTGTGTGTGTGTGTGTGTGTGTGTGTGTGTGTGATCTGTATCCATGACTCAAGTATTTCCTAAAGTGTCCTCCTTCTGGGGCAACATTACCTGAGATACTCAAATTCTAAGTAACACCCTGTTTCTTGAAATGGATCTGCTTTCAATTTTATGTACCTGAGTGTGACTGAGTTGCTCAGAATTTTCCAACCTTTCTTTATTTTTACTAATCATTCCAGGGAAGCAAACAAACAAACAAAAAAGTAAGCATAAAATCCAGGCATCATTATATGTGGAAGGTATTGGGTAGAATTAGAATTAAATAGTGATGAGACCTTGGGGAAGTTATATAAAACATTGGTCTCACTTTCACGTCTATAAAATTGAAAGAATGAATCAAGTTTTGTGAATCTTGCAGACACTCTTAGTAAATAGTTATTGGATAAATAGACATTAATGTATTTGAGAATTCTTTGTCAGTTGGAAAGTAAATAAATATGAAGGACTATAATTATCTAGTAAAGGGAAAATAAAATTTTGTACAACTCTGGGTCCTCACAGCTCTGAAATAATACATTGTGCTTTGCTCCTAAGCAAGAAAAGGGAACTTTCCCTGTGTAACAGTTAAGAGGATGGTTTCTGATCACACAGATATATTATACTGAACCCCATGCAGTAGTTAACAGTTGGCGATTTTTAATTTATAGAAAACTATAGGCCCGGTGCACAAAAATTTGTGCACTCGGAGGGGATGGGTGCGTCCCTCTGCCCGGCCTGTGCATTCTCGCAGTCTGGGACCCCTGGGGAGATAATGCCCTGCTGGCTTAGGCCTGCTCCCGGGTGGCAGAGGGCAGGCCCAATCCCTAGGTGCAGCCCCTGGTCAGGCTCAGAGCAGGGCCGATTGGGGAGTTGGGGCGCCGTCTCCTGTCATGCACAGAGCAGGGCGGATCGGGAGGTTGCGATGCCACCCTCAGTAACGCTCAGGGTAGGGCCGATTGAAGGGTTGGGGCAGCGCCCCTGTCACACTCAAGGCAGGGTCGATGGGAGGTGTGAGCCACCTCTGTCACGCACAGAGCAGGGCCATCAGGG
>NW_005871135.1:4573672-4576994 GCF_000147115.1 Myotis lucifugus
GCAGGAGAACAAGAGTAAATATATAACTGCTGCAGTGTTTGACTATATTCTGCGCAGAGAGAAACCTAAAGTCATTTTATTTATTTACTTATTTTATTATTTATTTATTGATTAAGTTATTACATATGTGTCCTTATCCCCACGATACCTCCTATACCCCCCACTCATGCCCTCATCCCTCTGTTGTCTGTATCCACTGGTTAGGCCTAAATGCTTGCATGTAAGTACTTTGGTTGATCTCTCCCCTTTATCCCCACCCTCCCTTACCTTTCCTACAACCTAAAGTCATTTTAAAGTTCTACCATTTCTTACTTCTTTTTAGTTGGGTCAAGTTTCTAAACTTTCTAAATCCCCATTATCCAGCTAATGAAAAGAAAATAGGATTCTACCGAGTCTCCTATCTACCTGCTCCAGGACTTCTGTGCTGATCAAATGAGATGAGGCACCTGAAAAAGCTTCACAGACATTTGGTTAAAGTGTAAAATGTTTCCACCTGGCTATAAAGCAAGTTGTGCTCCTGGGCTGAAGAAACTCCAAGGAGGCTAGTCACTCAGAAGAGGAAGCTGGGTGTTGCTATGTGACATCATTAAGCCGGGTGTTGCTACGTGACATCATTACCCAGCGCCCACAGCCACCATTTCTGAGCTCATCTGGACTGGGCTGGGCTGTGGGCCACAATTTGCACCTTAGGGTCTCAGCAGCTTTGGCTGCAATTTGGTGGGCTGTCACTCTGGGGTGGTGGCAGGGCCTGTATCCCACTTGGGGGAGCCAAGTGTTGCTCTGTTGGTGCCAGGTCCCTGGAGCCATTTCTTTGTAAATGGCCAGTGCACATCACAGCAGCTCCTGCATTGAGCGTCTGCCCTCTGGTGGTCAGTGTGTGTCAAAGAGACTGATCACATGGTCAGAGAGACACTTAGCATGTCATCCTTTAATATATATAGATACTTTGTGAACTATTCTGGTTTTGGAGATATACTGGCATCCAGTGGCTTTCAATAGCCACCCATTTCCAGAGTGTCCCTGAGTTTACAGCTGAGGGTCAATGCGAGCCAGCAGGTTCACAGGAGGTCTGACAAGGCTCCAACAACACACACTCAGTACTGGAGTCTCACGTTACTTTCAGGCAGAAACAACTGACACCGGTTTGCAGGGGCTCACCTTCCATTCCTGCCACAGTGAATCATTATGGTTAGGCTCTGGCCTGGTGTAGAAATGATCCCTCCATGTTCATCAAGATATAAACTCATAGAAGTGGGCACTTTGCTTTTCTTGTTCACTACTGCATTGCAGTCCTTAGTAGAGGTCTCAACTCAGTCTTAATGTTAATAGTAGTATTTGAATGAACAGTGAACCCCTCTTACTTCTATGTGATGAGGTCTTGTTGATTACTTTGGGGTTCAATGTTTTACTGGAGCCAGGCTAGAATAAAGGGAAGATGCATACATTCACAAGTGTGTGATATTAATATGAAAGTTTTAAAAATTAATGGTTTTCCCAGAGAATGACAGTATGAGATGTGATGGTTCTGGTCTTCTTTCTAGGTTCCTGACATTCCGACACTTTTTTCATCCCCAGCAGACAGAAGAGCAGCATGAGGCCTGAGAACCAGAGCAGCGTGTCCGAGTTTCTCCTGCTGGGGCTCCCCATCCCGCCAGGGCAGCAGGGCGTGTTCTTCACCCTGTTCCTGGGCATGTACCTGACCACGGTGCTGGGCAACCTGCTCATCATCCTGCTCATCAGGCTGGACTCTCGCCTGCACACGCCCATGTACTTCTTCCTCAGCCACTTGGCCTTCTCTGACATTTCTCTCTCCTCTGTCACTGTCCCTAAGATGCTCATGAACATGCAGACTCGGCAACAATCCATCTCCTATGTGGGATGCATTTCTCAGATGTATTTTTTCATGCTTTTTAGTACTCTTGACAGTTTTCTTCTGGCTGTGATGGCATATGACAGGTATGTAGCCATCTGTCAGCCTCTACACTACACCACTATCATGAGGGAGGGGCTTTGTGTAATGCTAGTGGCTGGCTCCTGGATTCTCTCCTGTGGCCAATCCCTGTTGTACACCCTCCTCTTGGTACGACTGTCTTTCTGTGCTGACAATGCCATCATCCACTTCTTCTGTGACATTGCTGCACTCCTGAAGCTGAGCTGTTCAGACACCTCTCTCAATGAGCTGGTCATATTCACCGAGGGAGCAATGATTTTGTTTTTGAGTTTTGGTATTATTTTGTGCTCCTATATCCGTATAGGGACCACCATCCTGAGGGCACCTTCCACAAAGAGACTGTTTAAAGCCTTTTCTACCTGTGGCTCTCATCTCTCTGTGGTGTTTTTATACTATGGGACACTTGCTGGTGTTTACTTTTCCTCCTCATCATGGGGTTCCAAAGACATAATTGCTTCGGTCATGTACATGGTAGTTACCCCCATGCTGAACCCCTTCATCTACAGCCTGAGGAACAGAGATATCAAACAGGCCTTAGAGATGTGTGTCAATAGGGTTAAGTTCTTTAAGCAGCAATCACTAGATCCTCCTGTTGCATTCAGGAGCACAGTGAGACAGATCTCCTAAAATTATTGTATGGTTGACATCTTCATACAACTTTCATAGAGTATACTTACTGTCATAGGTACAGTGTTTTTATCTGTCATCTATGTTAAGTTTGCTACTTGGATTATTAATAATTCTTTATTTCAAATCAACATTTTTCACATGCCTATCATCTCTTAAAATATATATATATATATATATATATATATATATATATATATATACACACACACGCACACACACACATAAATAGAAAAAGAGAAATGCCTTAAAACATAAAGTAGCTAGACTCATCTGAAGACTAAAGTCCAAAGTATTTTATTACTTATTAATTTCAACTTATAATATTAAGCATTTTCTTTTTCAATATTTTTTAAAATAACTCTTAGTATCTAAATTATACAAACTAAGTCTGATTATGAACAATGACAAACAAAACTACTGTTGCTCAAGAATATTAAAAAGGTCAGATATGAGACCATTTTGTCTAAAGTAGTTTATTTTTCCATAAGGCAAAGTTAATATGAGAATTAGAGTGGTGAGGCTGGAAATGAGCAAGGTTTAGGCTGGTGGTAGGTAAACTGGGTAACACTCTCCAGCAGAGACTGAGCTCTTTATGTAACAGGTAAAAACTCTGAAGACAAAGGACCCAGTGCATGCTCTCTCTCTTAAACACGCCTACTGCTTTTCCCTACTACCTTTCTTCACTCAGGCATGCTCTCTCTTTTCTCTCTCTCTTCCTCTCTTTTTTCAAAAATTTTATTT
>NW_005871135.1:4577094-4590175 GCF_000147115.1 Myotis lucifugus
ATAGTGTAGTATAGTATAGTGTAGTGTAGTGTTGCGTGGCGTGCTATGGCATGGTATAGTGTAGTATAGTGTATTGTAGCATAGCATAGCATAGCACAGAATAGCGTAGTGTAGTGTAGTATAGTAAATATGGTATAGTATAGTCAGGATGCAGCTTTCTCCTGGTTGGTGTTTAAATGGTATTTCTTTTCCATCAATTTGAACATTTCTTTGTCCTTATATCTGTGAGGTGTGCATTGTTCAATATATAATGTTGGATATTGTTCATTTTATGTAAAGCAACAATTATTATATTTCTGGATATACTGTCTATGACATCTAATATAATTATAATACATTAGAATTTATATTTTCCTTATTAATGTATTGGCCATTTGATTCATCTGTTTCACATATACTCCTCTTGTCTTCCTCTGTTTTAAGTAAATACATATATTCAGTTCCATTTTTCCTCTATTAACATATTAATCATACATTATTATTATCGTTTTATAATTCTTTCCTGTGCTGTATGCAGGCATCACTTTTTTACTTTCTACTTAGGTATTTGAGGTATACAATTTAGTGGCATTTAGGACACATATCAACAATATCTCATTTCATGATGATTAAAGAAAACTCTATAAAACATCAACTGAGTATTTTTCAACTGTGAGGAAATAAGAACAAAGATATCTATAAGTCAATGTGGAGAAATATTAGAATATATTGCTGAATGAAAAAAGGATTGTGTAAAAGAGTATTTATAGCATGCTACTTCTTATGTAAAAAACAAAGGGAATAAAATATACATGTGTCTGCCCATTTGAGCTGAAAGAAGAACAGGAAGAATGAATTAGAAACTAATGAAATTGTTTACCGACAGTAGTTGGGGCAGAAGAGATGAGGAGATGAGTAGAATTATTCATGTAGTTTTGACTGTGCTGTGTTTTGCAAGTAAAACATAAATATTAAAGGTGGTTAATAAAGCAAAGTAGAATAAAACAAATCAAATGTACTTAACTATATTTCAAAATAACTCCAAAGTTAGAGTAAAGGGGAAAAATAAATAAAGACCCTAAGATATTTTCGAAACCAGAATTTATATTTATCTTTCAATTAAAAATAAAACACTGAAAACAATGTCGTAAGTTGTACATTGCATGGCATTTACAGTTCAAGGTTCTGAAACAAGTCGCCATGTATCCAACGATTCAGCACATAAGCAACCATTGAGGAAAAGGAAGTGACCCTCACTCTGGGAAAGGTTCTCTGTACGTGGAAAAGGAGAGGCTGGAAAGGACTCCATGGTGTCAAACTAGAATTGGAGCTATCAATTCAAACTCCTGGGTTTTAAATGTATAAACAGATTGCAATTTACATGTTATATATCATCATCTATACTGTTCCCATCCTCATACTTTCTGTCCTGCTCTGACCCACCTGCTATGGGCAAACATGCTTTTAGGTTTTAGTTTCTAGTTTTCCCTTCCTGTGTTTCTTTTATATATATTTCCCAGTTGGCTTCTCTGAGACCATTTAGGATCCTTGAAAGCAATGAACTCACCCAAAGCTATAAAATGAATAACAACAGTAATGGATTATAACTTAGAGAATACGAATCAACAAATACATAATAATATAAATGAATAAATAAAAAACTAACAGGTGTTGGATAAGAATAACTTCCTTTTTTAGGATAGCACAACTAATAAAGAAGAAATTATAGAATTTAAAAATCACCATTTGGCCTTCACATTTGCAATAATTTTCTCACATAAGAATCACCAATGACAGCGTCACAGGGGAGTTTTACCAAACATTCTAAGAAGAACTAACACTTTGTCTTCAAACTACTCCAAAACATTCAAGAGGAAGGAACACTTCTAACCTCTTTTTATGAGGCCAGCATTATCCCAATTCCAAAACCAGATAAAGACACTACAAAGAAAGAAAATTACAGGCCAGTATTCCTGGTGAACATAGATGCTAAAAATCACAATAAAATATTAGCAAATCGGATCCAGCAATATAGTAGAAAGATCATACACCATGACCAAGTGGGATTTATCCCAGGGATGCAAGGCTGGTACAGTATTCGCAAATTAGTAAAGCTGATACATCACATAAACAAACTGAAAGACAAAAATCACTCAATGATCATATCAATCGAGGCAGAAAAAGCACTCGACAAAGTCCAACACCCATTTTTGACAAAAACTCTCAGCAAAGTGGGATAGAGGGATCATACCTGAACATAATAAAGGCCATATATGACCAACCTACAGCCAAAATTGTACTCAATGGGCAAAAACTAAAACCATTTTCAGTAAGAACAGGAGCAAGAGGGGATTTACACTTTTACCACTCTTATTCAATACTAGAGGCCCAATGCATGAAATTCATGCAAGAGTAGGCCTTACGTCCCCCCGCTGCCGGCACCAGCTTCCCTTTGGCACCCGGGACCCGGGCTACCCTCGTCTGGAAGGTTGTCTGGAAGGATGTCTGGTCTAATTAGCATATTACATTTTTATTATTATCCATAGTACTGGAAGTGCTAGGACAGTGATTAAACAAGAGGAAAATATAAAAGTCATCCAAATTGAAAAGGAGGAAGTAAAATTCTCATTATTTGCAGACAACACAATATTGCACATAGAAAACTGTAAACACTCCACCAAAAAAACTACTAGATTTAATAAATTAATTTGGCAATGTAGCAGGATAAAAAATTAACACCCAGAAATCCATAGCATTTTTATACACCAATAATGATCTATCAGAAAGAGAAACCAAAAAAATCTTATTTACCATTGCAAGAAAAAGGTAAGAATTTATTAATAAAAATGTATCAATAAACTTAACCAAGGAGGTAAAAGACTTGTTCTGGGAAAACTACAAAACAATGCAAAAAGATATAGAAAAACATATAAACAAGTGGAAGAATATATTGTATACATAGATCCGTCGAATTAACATCATTAAAATGTCCATACTACCCAAAGCAATCTATAAATTCAATGCAATACTTATTAAAACACCAACGGCATATTTCACAGATCTAGAACAAACACTCCCAAAAGACCATAAATAGCCGCAGCAAACTTGAGAAAGAAGAACAAAGTTGGAGAGATCACAATACCAGATATCAAGTTATATTACAAAGACACTGTAATCAAATCAGCCTGGTACTGGCACAAGTACAGGTACACAGATATGGGACAGAACAGAGACCCCAGAAACTGACTCAAGCCGTTATGCTCACTTAAAATTTGACAATGGAGAAAAGAGCATACAATGGAGTCAAGACAATCTCTTCAATAAATAGTGTTGGGGGGTGGGGCGGGTAAGAGATCAACCGAAGGACTTTTATGCGTGCATATAAGCATAACCAATGGACACAAGACACTGGGGGGTAGGGGAGGCCGGGGGAATGTCAAGCGGGGGAAAAAAGGAGACATATGTAATACTCTTTGTAATACTTTAAGCAATAAAACAAAATAAAAAAAATAGTGTTGGGAAAATTGGAGAGATGCATGCAAAAAAAAAAAAAAGAAACTAGATCACCAACTTACACTATACATAAAAATAAACTCAAACTGGATAAAAGACTTAAATGTGAGTCATGAAACCATAAACATCCTAAAAGAAAACAAAAACATAGGCATCAAAATCTCAGACATTTCATGTAGCAGAAATCCCACAGGTATATAGCCTAGGGCCGTGGTCAGCAAACTGCAGCTTGCAAGCCACATGTGGCTCTTTGGCCCCTTGAGTGTGGTTCTTCCACAAAATACCATGTGCGGGCGTGCACTTACAGTGTGATTACAACTTCGTGGCCCATGCGCAGAATTCGGTATTTTGTGGAAGAGCCACACTCAAGGGGCCAAAGAGCCGCATGTGACTCGCGAGCCGCAGTTTGCAGACCACTGGCCTAGGGCAAAAGAAATAAGGGAAAAGTAAACAAATGAGACTACATCAAAATAAAAAGCTTTTGCACAACAAAGGAAACTAGCATCAAAATGAAAAGGGACCCCACTGTATGGGAGAACATATTTGCCAATGATACATCTGATAGGGGGTTAATTTCCAAAATATATAACATACTCGTGCAACTCAACAAAAGGAAGACTAAGAATCCAATTGAAAAATGGGCAGGAGACCCTAATAAACACTTCTCCAAAGAGAATATGCAAATGTCCAAGAGACATGTGAAAAAGGCTCAATGTTACTTTTCATCAGAGAGATGCAAATTAAAATGACAATGAGGTACTATGGCACACCTGCCAGTATGACTATCATCACTAAATCAACAAACAGCAAGTGCTAGTGAAAATGTGGAGAAAAGAAAAACCCTAGTGGGAATGTAGACTGGTATAACCACTATGGAAAACAGTGTGGAGTTTCCTAAAATAATTAAAAATGGAACTGTCATTTGACCGCATGATCCCACTTCTAGGAATATATCCTAAGAAGCCTGAAACACCAATGAGAAACAGTATGTGCACCCCCATGTTCATAGCAGCATTTGTTACAATAGCTAAGATCTGGAAACAGCCCAAGTGCCCATCAGTGGATGAATGGATTAAAAAAAACAACAACACAGTCACATATTTCACAATGTAATACTATGCAGCTGTGAAAAAGAAGGATCTCTTAACCTTTGAGACAGCATGGAGAGACCTGGAGAGTATTATGCTAAGTAAAATAAGCCAGTCAGAGAAAGATAAGTAATACATGATCTAACTTATATGTGGAATCTATTGAACACAATAAACTGACTATCAAAAGAGATCCAGGGACACTGAAGCATGCAGCAGACTGATGTATTTCAGAGGGAAGGGGGACAGGGAGAGATTAACCATAGAACTAATATGCATATATGCATAATCATGGACACAGACAATAGTGCAGTGAAGGCATGGGGAGGGGGTGGCAGTGGGGTGGAGGGGATCAATTGGGGAAAAGGGAACATCTGTAATACTTTCAACAATACAGATAAATTTAAAAAATAAAATAAAATTAAAAAGAAGTTACAAAATAGTCATGAAGATATAAGTTATAGCATAGGGAATATAGTCAATAATATTGTGATTAACTGTGTGTTGCCCATTGAGTACTGGAAATATCAGGATGAACACTTTATAAAGCACATGATTGTCTAACCACTATGCTGTACATGTGAAACTAATACAAAATAATATTGAATATAAACTGTAATTTAAGATTTTAATTAAAATATTAGTAAAATAAAAATAGGTATCAGATGATCTCACTCATATGTGGAATCTAATGGACAAGATAAACTAATGAACAAAATAGATCCAGAGACATAGAAGCATGGAATAAACTGATGTATCTTAGAGGGAAGGTGGAGGTGGGGCAGGTGGGAGTTATGAACCAGGGACCTTATATGCATACATGCATAGCCCATGGACACAGGCAATAGTGTGGTGAAGGCCTGGGAGGGGCGGGTGTGGGGTGGAGGGAGTCAATGGGGCCGGGGGGAAGGTGACAACTGTAATACTTTCAAAAATAAGGATACATTTAAAAAACTCAAGAGATTTTTTTGAGGTTTAAGTGAATACAAAAAACTTCATATATTTAAAATATACAATTTGAATACTTTTGACATATGTATACACCCATTAAGCTATCAGGACCAGGAAGTTTCCCCAGTCCTACCTCCTGCTCCTTCTTTGCTCCTCACCTCTGTCCCCCAGGGGAACCACTGATCTGTTTCTGTCACATCAATTAGTTTGTACCTGCTAGAAGTTTATCTAAATGGGATCATACAGAATATATTCTTTCATTGCTGCCTCCTTTCACTCAGCATAAGCATTTTGAGATTGTTTAATGATGAATATGTATCAAGACATTTTTATATTATTTTTGTTCTTTAGATGATTCTTTTTATTGGCAAGTACTATTCCACTGTACAGATATACTACAGCTTTTTTGTTCACTCACCTGTTGAAGGGGCTTTGTGTTCTAACAGAGGTCTGTATAGTGTTTTGGGAGCCTGCTGAATGACATAATTGGAATTGTGATGCAGAGGTCACGGGCAACTGGGAGCCTTCTGCTTGCCATCTGGAGACTTGGGCAGAGGCCCTAGGTATCAATGACATTACGGACACTGTCGGCTGGAACTCCAGTTGCAATTCAGTCTCTAGCCCCTAATCATGTCCCTTCCAAGGGGCCTGGAGGAACTTGGGCAATTATCCCAACTGACTGCTGTTCTAATCAGACTCTTGGGGCTGTCTCCCTCTGGGGTCTCTTTCTGAAGCTAAAAGGAGATCACCTGTCCACTGTTTTGAAGCTGGTGAACAGACATGAGAATCTGTAAAGGTCCTCAGACCACGAAAGTTTGTTCCCTTCCCTTTAATGCTGGGTCTCCTGCAAAGAAACTGAAGATTTGGGAAACAGCACAAAGCACAAGGTATCAGAACTCATAGCTCTGGTATAGATTAGAAGGGACCCAGAAATCTCCATAGTCGTGTGTGTGTGTGTGTGTGTGTGTGTGTGTGTGTGTGTGTTGTATGACTATGTGTGTATGTCACTGACTCACACACTGAATGCTTCCACTGAGGATAAGTATAAGTCAGGGAAGCCTGGAGTTTCCTCAGCGATGTCTGCCTTATTTCTCTTGTGTTTTGTTGCCTGTGTGCTGCATGGAAGACCTTGTGCATCACTTGTGATTCGAATGTGTGACTGCCTGTGACTGCAATGTGTGTGGTGGAGGATGCTTGAGAGTTATGTGTGTGCAACTGTGTTGTACACGTGTGAGTGAGTTTTGTGTGAGTTTTGCATAGATTTGTGTGACACCGACTCACACTCTGGCTGTATTTACTTAGCTTGAGTGTAAGCCAGGGAAGTCTGTAAGTCTCCCTTTGGCAAGGCTGTGGCTGTGATAGTGTGTGAGTGCTCTTGTGTGTAACAAACTCACACCTTGACTTCCTTCACACAGAAGATATGTAGGATGGAGACTTAAAACCAAGATCCTGAAAAATGCCAACAAATATCTTGCTTTCATAAGTTTGGATACACCATAGCTACAGACTAGAATCCACACAGGCAGCTACAAGAAAAGCCCATTTTGAAGATCTGATGGGGGCCATTTTTTTAGTGATTTGAATACAGGAGCATCCCTGGAAGCCCAATGCTTTTGAACTTCTTTTTCAACTTTGTTACATAGTTTAGAAACTAAATGCTCATATCTGAGGTCACATACGTCTACACTCAACTTAATAGCTCTGTGGTTTAGATGCTCAGCAGCCTCCACTGTCAAATGGGAATAATGACAATCACTGGAATCTTGTCTGTAAGGTGCCCAAGTTCTAGCACATTGTAAGCACTTAGTAATTTGTAGCCTGTAGAGGCCATGACACCTGACTCTCCATTTCCTGAATGCTAGGAGACAATACCTGGTACCTGACAGGAAAGTCAGTCCATCCAAAGACTCCCCTGGACCTCCAGGCAGCCGCTTCTCCTCCCTATTACTGAGTGTCTCCCAGCCACCTCTTTCACTCATGGTGCTGACAGAATCAAGTTACCATTTCTATATTGTTCCTTTTCCTTGAAATGGGTCTCCTCCAGGAGATATTTGAGATCCTAGTTACTTACTGGGATTACTTACTTGGTCAGATACCCACACAACAAGATCAATGCCAAGTTCCTCTCCAAAGCTATGGGTATTTTGATATTCAACTTTAGCTTAACCTTTCTACCTCCCACAGGAAGAAATGGGTGAATTCTCTTTCCAGTGAAAAGATGACCAGAAAATGTACCTTTGAGACCAGGTTCCCCTGGGCAATATCTATGTGAAATTGTGTAAGCCTTCTCATTACTGTTAGTAAGTGAAGGAACAAAAATCACTGTCTTCTCTACTTCCCAGATGCAGAATAAACAATGGTAGATTGAGTGAAATTGAAGGTACATGAAAGCCATTTGCAAAATACTGGGCTTTAGGACTATGAGTGGTGACCGCTGTCTGAGCAGAAGGGCTTCCTCAAATGCTGAGATTATATTTCTTAAGGTCCTGACTCTTTTGTCTAATTGAAAAGAAGGAGAGCCCTAACCGGTTTGGCTAAGTGGATAGAGTGTCGGCCTGCAGACTGAAAGGTCCCAGGTTCGATTCCGGTCAAGGTCATGTACCTTGGTTGTGAGCAATCCCCAGTAGGAGGTGTGCAGGAGGCAGCTGATCCATGTTTCTCTCTCATCGATGTTTCTAACTCTCGATCCCTCTCCCTTTCTCTCTGTAAAAAAATCAATAAAATATATTAAAAAAATAAAAAGAAGGAGAAACAGCAGGGTCATAGAGGCAAAGATTCTAATACATCTAAGAAAAATGAGAGAATTGAGACTACAGCAGTTACTGACTGTGTGATCATGATAGTTCTCACAACTTTCGAGTATGTATATAATGAAGTTTTACAATAACTACCTTCTAGGACTATTGAAATGTAATGTGGCAATAAATGCAAAAATGTATTGGTTTAACAGATTGTTCACTAAATGTCAATTATTATAAATGTGAAGATCGGTACTAGAAGTAGTGATGGTCAGTCAGGAAACTGTGAATCCTAATGGACACTTCCCATCCTTCAGGGTCCCCAGTTCTCACATGCCTGATCTCGGGTCTCTCTTGCCATGGATCCTCATTTCGGAGCCAGCTTGAAGCACCAGATGCAGATGGAGATAGATGCACTGAGGTAAGTTTATTTCTTCGCAAAAAGATGGATGTGCATTAAGACTTGTCTCACCAGAAGATTTACCCAATGACAGGATGTGAGCTCCCCAATGCTCTTGAGAGGGTGAGAGCTCAGATAAGGTAGCACAAGGGGCTAGGTCACCTCCTTGGCCCTTTGCGCTGATCTTCTCAAGATGCTTTTTGATTGAATTCCTACATTTGATCTTGGCTTCATTTGGGTAGTTAGCACATCATAAAAATAATAATTAAAATTTTATGTGTTTATTTTATACAGGCACTTTTCTTACATATTTATGTGTCTTATTGACTCATGGACGCTCTTATTGACTCTAGGAATGTGTGATATTGGTATCTTCACAAACTGCAGCACAACATGTAACCACGATAGAATCAGCTCCTTAAGTCAGTCGTCCAAGGAGCAATGTCACCAGACTCATCGCACAAGGAATCTGGCCGCAGAGCCTTACCTTTACTCAGTCCTCTGTCAGGGGTGCCCAGAGGATCAGGGGGCAGAGGAAAGAGGTCCTGTGTGTCCCATTTATTCTTGCATCTCTAATTAGTAGCACAGTGCCAGGAACCTGGGTGATTAAGAAAATAAAGATGAATTTGTTCTGTTTTCATTTGAAAGAAGCCATATTGGGCATTGAAGGTGTGTTGCTTGCAATGAAAGCTCTAGCAGATTATATGAATGCAAGGAGATGTTATTTTTCTCCAGGAGAAAGTAGGAAACCCCACACTAGTGACCATAAACACATTCAATGTCTCTGGCCTTTTTCACTGTCCTTTCATCCCCAGGAGAGAGAAGAGCAGCATGAGGCCCGAGAACCAGAGCAGCGTGTCCCAGTTCCTCCTCCTGGGAGGCTGCCCATCCCACCAGGGCAGCAGGGCGTGTTCTTCACCTTGTTCCTGGGCATGTACCTGACCACGGTGCTGGGCAACCTGCTCATCATCCTGCTCATCAGGCTGGACTCTCGCCTGCACACGCCCATGTACTTCTTCCTCAGCCACTTGGCCTTCTCTGACCTTTCTCTCTCCTCTGTCACTGTCCCTAAGATGCTCATGAACATGCAGACTTGGCAACAATCCATCTCCCATGTGGGATGTATTTCTCAGTTGTATTTTTTCATACATTTCGCTGGTCTTGACAATTTTCTTCTGGCTGTGATGGCATATGACAGGTACGTGGCCATCTGTCACCCTCTGTACTACACCACCATCATGAGGGAGGGGCTGTGTGCATTGCTGGTGGCTGGCTCTTGGATAGTTGCCTGTGTTCATGCTCTTATTCATACCCTCCTCTTGGTCCGACTGTCTTTCTGTGCTGACAATACCATCACTCACTTCTTCTGTGACCTCGCTGCGCTCCTGAAGCTGAGCTGTTCAGACACCTCCCTCAATGTGCTGGTCATATTCACTGAAACAGGAATAATTTTCTTTCTTTGTTTTGGTATTATTCTGGGCTCCTATATCCGTATAGGGACTATCATGCTTAGGGTCCCCTCCACTAAGAGACTGTTTAAAGCCTTTTCTACCTGTGGCTCCCATCTCTCTGTGGTGTCTTTATACTACGGGACACTTGCTGGTGTTTACTTTTCCTCCTCATCATGGGGTTCTAAAGACATAGTTGCTTCAGTCATGTATACAGTAGTTACCCCCATGCTGAACCCCTTCATCTACAGCCTGAGGAACAGAGATATCAAACAGGACTTACAGATGTGTGTCAATAGGGTTAAGTTCTTTAAGCAGCAATCACTAAATCCTCCTGTTGCAGTCAGGAGCACAGGAAGATAGTTCTAAAATTATTGTATGGTCGAACCTCCATATAACTTTCATAGAATATGTGTTTTGTCATCCTGTACATGTGTTGTTAATATGTTAACTAGGTCATATTTGCTACTTGGATTGTTAATAATTCTATATTACTAATTAATATTTTTTGCTTGTTCATCATCTCTTACAAGATGTATGCAAAATCTCATGCAAAACATTTTGCACAATTATAATTGTGGATTTTTGTTTTTTTCCTTTGAGTCATGTCTGTTTTTGTTTATGTATTGTTTATACTGTGTTAATAAGGACGCCCTGATTTAGCATCATAGTTTACTTCTGGTGAACTTTCCATTTATTTTTTAATGTTGGCTTTTCTTGGCTTCAAGCTGATTATGCGTATTTCTAACCAGCTCACATTCAATGTCATCATGTTGGTAGATTGCAATCAGCCATAGTAAGAAAAATAATACTTTGGAAAGTCCCAGGTACTACAAAAAAAGCTTTGTAAAAAGAGAGAGACTTTTGAAAAATGCATTTAACAGCACATAATTGCATTTATAATTAGAAGATAGTTCTAGTATTGGGTCCTACCTTAAGACCTCATCTACTTCTGATACTTTCTATCTATATGTACAGATGCAGATAGAGATATAGATACTAGTGTAATATAGATGGTAAAGATGCAGCTTTCTCATGGTTAGTGTTTACATGGTATTTCTCTTCTATCACTTGAAACTTTTCTTTGTCCTTATATCTGTGAGATGTCCATTGTAACAGTGTAATGTTAGATTTTGCTCTTTTTATGTAGAGTAACCATTATTATATTTCTGGAGAAATGTATCTACTAACATCTATAATGTAATCCTATATAATAAAAGACTAATATGCAAATTGACCAAATGGCGGAATGGCCAGTCGCTATGATGCACACTTACCACTAGGGGGCAGACTCTCAACATGGGAGCCGCCTCCTGGTGGTCAGTGCACTTCCACAGGGGGAGGGCCTCTCAGCCAGAAGCTGGGCTCATAGCTGGGAAGCGCAGTGGTGGTGGTGGAGCCTTTCCTACCTTCGCGGCAGTGCTAAGGATGTCCAACCACCAGCTTAGGCCCGCTCCCCAAGTTAAACATCCCCTGAGGGCTCTGGGACTATGAGAGAATGCAGGCCAGGCTGAGGAACCTCCCAAGTGCATGAATTTTATACACCAGGCCTCTAGTCTATATATATAAAAGCCTAATATGCATAGTGTCCCCTCGGGAGTTCGACTGACCAGGAGTTAGATTGCTAGCTATGATGTGCACTGACCACCAGGGGCCTACGTGGAATGACAAAAGGCCCCAGCCAGCAGCTAGCAGCCAGGAAAGGAAGACCCAGGCCAGCAGCCGGCAGCCACTAGTGACCCTACCCGTGCGCAAATTTTGTGCACTGGGCCTCGAGTCAGAATACATTTGCATTTATATTTTCTTTTTTGTATTTATATTTTTAATATTATTATATTTTTATTGTTTTTTAAAGCTCTGTACTTTATATTTTTTAATATATTTTTATTGATTTCAGAGAGGAAGGGAGAGAGAGATTGAGATAGAAACATCAATGATGAGAGAGAATCATTAATAGGCTGCCTCCTACATGCCCCCTACTGGGATCGAGCCTACAACCCAACCATGTGCCCTTGACTGGAATTGAACCCCGGACCCTTCAGTCCACAGGCCGACGCTTTACCCACTGAGCCATACTGGCTACGGCCCATATTACTATGTTTTTTATTTGATATATCTGTTTCATATTTATTCTCTCTTGTCTTCCTCCTTGTTGATTAATTAAATATATTTTTGTTATATCATTCCCCCTCTATTTACTTCTTGTTCATATATTATTATTATTTTATAATCCTTTTATGTATTGTATGTAGAGATTATTTTTACTTCCTTTTTCATTTTTAATTGTAATTTAAATACAAAATATGAAGTTTATTATGTTAGCTCTTGCAGTGTCATTTAGAACACTCATCACCTATATCTCATTCTAGGACACCTATAAAAGCTCTATAGAACATCAGTGCAATCAAGTGTTTGACAATTGTGAAAAAAATTAGAACAAAGTTATCTATGAATCAATATGAAGAAATATCCAGATAACTGGGAAAATAGCAATGTGTCAAAGAGCATTTACAAGATTCCAATTTTAAGTTAAAATAAAGGGGAGATAGAACACACATATGTCTGTGTATTTGAACTAAAAGAAACACAGGAAGAATAAAACAGATCTGGAAAAAGCCCAAGTGCCTATCAATAGATAAATGAATAAAAAAATTGTGGTACATTCATACAATGGAATACTACTCGGCTGTATAAAGGAAGAAAATCTTATCTTTTGCGACAGCATGGATGGGTTTGAAAATTATTATGCTAACTGAAATGAGCCAGTCACAGAAAGGCAAATACAATATGATAGCACTTATATGTAGAATCTAATGAACAAATAATATTTTTCAACAAATAGAAACAGAAGCATAGATACACAGAATAGACTGACAGCTATCAGAGCGGAGGTGGTTACTGGGGCTGCATGAACAGGTGAGGGGATAAGGCAAAAAAATATATATATATATATATATATATATA
>NW_005871135.1:4590292-4594135 GCF_000147115.1 Myotis lucifugus
GGGAATAATGGGGATGAAACGGGACATGACTTTGGGTGGAGAACTCACCATGCAGTATGCAGATGATATTTTACTTAATTGTACATTTGCAACCTGTATTGTTTTATTAACCAATGTCACCCCAATAAATTCAATAAAACAGAAACTAATGAGCTTTTTTACCTACAGGAGGTGAGACAGAAGAGATGGGAAGATGAGGACAGTTATTTGTAAACTTTTGACTATGTTATCTTTTGCCATTGAAAAATAAACAGAAGAGGTGGTGAATAAAGCAAAATAGAAAACAAAACAGGCCTAGCCAGTTTGGCTTAGTGGAGAGAGTGTCAGCCTGCAGATGGAAGGATCCCAGGTTCAATTCCAGTCAAGGGCATGTACCTCAGTTGCAGGTTTGATCCCCAGCCCTGGTTGGGGCACATGCAGGAGGCAACCAATTAATGAGTCACTCTCATATTGATGTTTCTCTCTCTCTCTCTCTCTCTCTTTCTCTCTCTCTCTCTCTCTCTCTCTCTCTCTCTCTCTCTCTCTCTCTCCTTTCTCCTCTCTCTAAAAATCAATGGAAAAATATCTTCAGGTGAGGATTAACAAAACAAAAAGAATAAAATAAAACAGAAACAAAGAATAAAACAAAACAAATGAACTTAACTATATTTCAAATTAATACCATAATTAGACTAAAGGGGAAAATAAAATAAGTAACTAAATTAATTTTTGAACCCCAAATTTTGTCTACATACTCTCACAAGTAAAAAAAAATCACTTGAAATAAAATTTTAAGCTGTATTTAGTGCCATTGACAGCGGTGTGGATAGAATACTTAAATATAAGTCATGAAAGCATAAAAACACTATAAGAAGCCATGGGCAGCAAAATCTCAGACATCTCTTGTAGCATTATGTTTATAGACACATCTCCTAGGGCAAGAGAAACAAAAGAGAAAATATACAAATTAGACTACATCAAAATGAAAAGCTTCTAAACAGCAAAAGAAACCATAATGAAAAGGGAGCCTACTGTATGGGAGAACATGTTTGCCAATGATCCATCTGATAAAGGATTAATATCCAAAAAATATAAGGAACTCATACAATTAAACAAAAGGAAGACAAACAATTCAATTAAAAATGGGCAAAACATCCCTAACCGGTTTGGCTCAGTGGATAGAGTGTCAGACTGCAGACTGAAGGGTCCCATGTTCAGTTCTGGTCAAGGGCATGAACTTTGGTTGTGGGCACATCCCCAGGAGGGGGTGTGCAGGAGGCAGTTGCTCAATGTTTCAAATTCTCTATCCCTCTCCCTTATTCTCCGTAAAAAAATCAATAAAATATATTTTAAAAAAATTTTTAAAAGGGCAAAATACCTAAATAGACACTTTTCCAGAGAGGACACACAGATAGCCAAGAGACATATCAAAAAATGTTCAAAATCACTGATCATCAGAGAGATGAGATGCAAATTCAAACTACAATGAGGTATCACCTTATACCTATCAGGATGGCTACCATCAACACATCAACAAATGACAAGTGTTGGTGAGGATGTAGAGAATAGGGAACCCTAATACACTGCTGGTGGGAATGCAGTTTGGTGCAGCCGTTATGGAAAACATTATGGAGTTTGCTCAAAAAATTAAATATGGAACTGCCATTTAACCCTGCAATTCCACTTCTAGGAATATATCCTAAAAAAACCCAAAGCACCAGTCAGAAAGAATATATGCACCCCTATGTTCATAGCAGCACAATTTCACAATAGCTAAGATCCAGAAATAGCCCAAGTGCCCACCAGTAGATGAATGGATAAAAAAGCTGTGGTACATTTACACCATGGAATACTACGCAGCAGTAAAAAAGAAGGATCTTTTACCCTTTGAGACAGTATGAAGGGACCTGCAGAGTATTACACTAAGCAAAAAGCCAGTCAGAGAAAGACAAGTATCACATGATCTCACTTAAATGTGGAAATCTAATGAACAAAATGAGCTGATGAACAAAATAGATCCAGCGACATAGAAGCATGGAACATACTAGTACTGTCGAATCTCATAGGGAAGGCAGGCATGGGTGGGTGGGTGAGAAGAGATCAACCAAAGAACTTGTATGCATGTATGCATTATCAATGGACCCAGATATTAGTATGGTGAACATCTGGGGTAGGGAGTGGGTAAGGCTAGAGGATTAATCGGGAAAAAACGGGGACATATGTAATACTTTCAGCAATAAAATATTTTTGAAAATTTGTTTAAAAAGAATAAAAACACTAGCCTTGAAAACATTATCATATGCCTTCTGATAAAATGCACTGGTACATCAGCTATAAATCTAAGCCTGATACATACATACAAACATACATACATATATACATATACACACAGAAGGTAGAATGTTAACCATGGGGGAATTGGCTGAAGATTGACCAGGAATTCTTAATATCATTATTACAACTTTTCTATATCTTTAAAATAATTTCAAAATAGAAAGTTGAAAAAACTCATTCCCAGCTGGAACAATGCCCAAGAACAAAGCAGTCCAGGGCATGACTGGAATCAGGGACACTGTCCCCTAGGACTCCAGTCCCTCTGGCTCTTGGACACACAGTTCCCAAAGGGCAGTCAGAAATCAGCCACAAGCTTGGGACTTGGTTGCCGTCTCTCATTAGCAGTTAAGTGTCATCTGTGGACTCATTTCTCTGGGGTCGGTTAAGGAAAGTCTGTAGAAGTACCAAGTCCCCAGATACTGCTTCTGTGTATCTGGTGTTAGCTCTCCTGAAGAAAAGCTGAGGAGATGGGTGATAATTTGGAGCAGAAGGTGTCTGAACTCACCAATGACGAGCCCAGGTGAGAGGTGTTGGAAATCTGCACTTGGTGATGGACCTGCCTGTGTGCTAGTGGGTTCATGTGTGAGACTCTGTGTCCATGACCCTGTGTGTGTGCACGTATTGTATATGCTTGTATATGTGCTGTTTGATAGTTGTGTGTGTATGTGCTATGGATCTGACTCACAGTCTCGTTTTAGTGTTTGTAGACCAAGTTCTCAGCCTCCTGGCGTGTGGTTGGGTCTTCTGATTCATGTCTGTGATAGTAAACACTGGCATCACAGCTGAGCACCGGGAGTGAGACTGTGGTCTCCGCTGCTGGACAAGAATATGCTGACCTCATTGAGAACCAAGGTCAGCTCAGAGGGAGCTCAGACCTCTGCTCAGCAGTGTGTGGTGTACATGTGAGCTGAGCCTGTGGGTGACACCTCCTGTATGAGAGCTGGAAGTAGTGTTATTGGATTTTCTCTGTGTGTATGTGACCATGTGTGTGTGACCATATGCATGGGTTTTGGTGGTGGTTTAATGACTGCCTGTGACTGAATAGGCCTAATTGCCCCATGTTGACTGCCCTCCCCCAGCAAGGGTGAGGTCAGAAGAAGTGTAGATCGTTAATACACACTCATTAATAGGAGAGTGTATACTGTTTGTTGTAGCGAGTGTGGCTGGGTGTGCATATGTGTTGTGGTGTGTCTTGTAAGATTTTTGAATTGTTTGTGGTCTTGTGTGTTTTTGGTGAAGTGTGTGTAGTGTTTGAGTTATGTATATGTGGTGAGGTGAGTGTTCATCAGGTGTATCATGAAGCAGGTGTGTTGATGTGCATTGTGAGTGTGTTTTGGGATGAGAGGTATATTATTGTATGTTCTGTATGTCCACTTTGTGTTAATTCTGACTTATATGTATGCATATGAGTGCTTATGAGATGAACCACATATTGGCTATTCTTTTTTTTTTTTTTTTTTTAAATATATTTTATTGATTTTTTACAGAGAGGAAGGGAGAGAGATAGAGAGTTAGAAACATCGATGAGAG
>NW_005871135.1:4594235-4599888 GCF_000147115.1 Myotis lucifugus
CCGACAGGGACCCTTAGGTAAGCCCCCCATTCCCCTAGGTAAGCCCCACTCTCGGGACGGATAGGACTCCACTGTAGAAAGAGGGTGGATAGTCTTCGCCGACTCTGTTCACACCTTTGGGAACCCCTCGAACAGGATTCCCCTAGGTAAGCCCCCCCCATTGAGAACCCCCACACTCGGGACGGATAGGACTCCACCAGGGTGCTACAGACCCCCCTATAAAGGATAAGTAGGGTAAGAAGGTGGATAGTACAGAACTTAGATTGAGAAGATGTGCCATACTGAGTCCAAGAAAGAAGACTCTGTATTGATCCTTAGATTGAGAAGATGTGCCATACTGAGTCTAAAGAAAAAAGACTCTGTATTGATCTTTTAACACATATGCTTGCTAGCAGAGGAGTTAAGGTTACTCCCAGTCAGATGGAATGTTTTATACAAGAAGTATGTCCATGCTTTTCTGAGGAAGGAAAGGTGCCGGAAAGGTAAATGTAGAGGCATGGGAGAAGGTAGGCCCACGGAGCCTTATCCTTAACCCCACTGCAGCCTTTCCACCCCGGAAAAGTGCAGGATTGGAAAGCTCTCCCTGGGGTCATAGATCAGGACTCAGGTAATAGCTGAAAGTGCCAATCCTACTCTTAAAATGGATACAAGAGAGCATTTGGGGTTTTTCCTTTTAATGCCTGCCTTGGATTGAGTAAATGCATTACATGCGTCACCACAATGAACCCAGAGAAGCTCCTTGTCCCATCGTTCCAGACTTAGAGTTGCCCCGATGACAGAAAAGCGGAAAAAAGAAGAAAAGAAAGGCTATGCAAAGGACTGAGGTGCCAACATAGGATCAGCTGAAGAAGTTAACAACTGAGGCCCAACAGATGATAGAAAAGCAAGAAATGGAAGCTACTCTCTCAGCCAAGTCCGAGGACTCTGAGTAAATCAGCAAAAGAAACTTTCATTTAGCAGAAACTCACTTATTTCGTCAAATGGAAAGACTTACAGGAGCCTGGAAGAAACCTGATGTACTTTTAACCTGGGGGAGAGGATATGCTTGTATATTTCCACAGGATGCAGACTCACCTGTGTAGGTTCCAGACCGTCTAATCCGACCTTATGTCACACCACCCTCCGTCTCCTCCTCATCCTCCTCCTCCCTGGTATCATCCATATCAGCCGACCCAGAGGGCACAGCTGACTCCCCCCAAGACACTGACGCCACCATCAAGCACGGCCATGATGGACCCCATGATCCAGCCCTTCAACACGCTGACGCTTCGGGAAGCCTGTCGCCAATGACGCTGCCCGATAGCCAGATCAACAAGGACAACCAAACCACCGACTTGAGGACAGCTGAAATCCCTTGACTGAAGAGGCCAGCAACCTTCTACAGAAACAAGACTCCTTGTGCACTCCATCCACTATGTTTATAGCTATGCTTATTGTCATTGCTTGCCAGTCCATCTTCCGAGTCTTAAACAACCCAATCCGAGAGGTGGCCGCTGATTTGCATGCGCTATCATTTAAAAAATAAAAAAGGGGGAATTTGCCGGGAGCCAGTCCATCCTTGCTGCAGAGAAGAAACATCTGCACAGCATATGTTTCAAGGTACCTGACGTATATGGCATACTGTTCTTAATGTTTGCTCTCCTTAGTGCCATGTGTTTTGACCAAGGTCACCTCTCCGAGAAAGGTTGTTTCCCCAGGTGGGGATCTTTCCCTGAGGTTAGGGAGGGGATACAACCCCTTAATTAAGTGCCAGGCAGGTAGTTAAGCTACATAATCTTTACTCCCTGGAATGGAGATAAGAAACGCCTTAACCTTTGTAATAGAAATTGACAGGATTAAAATCGGCTGGTATAAATATGGATGTAACAACACAACCTGATCAGATCCTCATCAGCTCCTCATCAGAACCTCATCAGATCCTAACCAGAACCTAGCCAGAGAACATGGCAAAAGATCCTGGACAGAACCTGGCTACAGAACTTCACTGGAGAACCTAGACAGAACATGGCAAAAGAACCTGGACTGAACCTGGCTGGAGAACCTAGCGAGAGAACATGGCACCAGAACTTGGTTGGAGATCCTGAC
The DNA here is from genome assembly GCF_000147115.1 of Myotis lucifugus. Lineage (NCBI taxonomy): Eukaryota > Metazoa > Chordata > Mammalia > Chiroptera > Vespertilionidae > Myotis > Myotis lucifugus. Next base: position 4,596,321 of record NW_005871135.1, read on the forward strand.
CAGAACTTCACTGGAGATCCTAGACAGAACTGCGCTGGAGATCCTGGAGGGAAAACCTCGCTATGCTGATGAACTGAACCCAGTCTCCATGTCATTCATTCTTCGCCGACTCCATCCACACCTTTGGGGACCCCTGGACCTGCTGGGGTTGGACCCCAGCACAATGACAGGATATGAGCTCCACAATGCCTCTTGAGAGGGTGAGAGCTCCAATAAGGTAGCACAGGAGCTAGGTCAAATCTTTGGCCCTTTGCGCTGATCTTCTCAAGATGTTGTTTGATTAAATTCCTACATTTGATCTTGGCTTTATTTGGGTAGTTAGCACATCATAAAAATAATGACTAAAATTTTGTGTGTTCATTTTACACAGGCACTGTTCTTAGATATTCATGTGTCTTGAATTAGAACCCTCTTATTGACTCTAGGAATGTGTGATATTGGTATCTTCACATACTGTGGCATAACATGTGGCCATGATAGAATCAGCTCCTTAAGTCAGCCAACCAGAGAGCAATGTCACCAGACTCCCAGCACAAGGAATCTGGCTGCAGAGCCTTACCTTTACTCAGTCCTCTGTCAGGTGTGCCCAGAGGGTCATGGAGCAGAGGAAAAAGTTCCTGTGTTTCCCATTTATTCTTGCATCTCTAATTAGTAGCACGGTGCCAGGAACCTGGGTGATTAAATAATAAGGATGAATTTGTTCTGGTTTCATTTGAAAGAAGCCATATTGGGCATTGAAGGTGTGTTGCTTGCAATGAAAACTATAGCAGATTATATGATGCAAGGAGATGTTATTTTTCTCCAGGAGAACGTAGGAAACCCTACAGTGGTGACCATAAACACACTTTCAAAGTCTCTAGCCTTCTTCACTGTCCTTTCATCCCCAGGAGAGAGAAGAGCAGCATGAGGCCTGAGAACCAGAGCAGCGTGTCCCAGTTCCTCCTCCTGGGGCTGCCCATCCCGCCAGGTCAGCAGGGTGTGTTCTTCACCCTGTTCCTGGGCATGTACCTGACCACGGTGCTGGGCAACCTGCTCATCATCCTGCTCATCAGGCTGGACTCTCGCCTGCACACGCCCATGTACTTCTTCCTCAGCCACTTGGCCTTCTCTGACATTTCTCTCTCCTCTGTCACTGTCCCTAAGATGCTCATCAACATGCAGACTGAGCGTCAATCCATCCCCAATGTGGGATGTATTTCTCAGTTGTATTTTTTCATTCATTTTGCTGGTCTTGATAATTTTCTTCTGGCTGTGATGGCATATGACAGGTACGTGGCCATCTGTCACCCTCTGTACTACACCACCATCATGAAGGAGGGGCTGCTTGCATTGCTGGTGGCTGGCTCTTGGATAGTTGCCTGTGTCCATGCTCTTATTCATACCCTCCTCTTGGTCCGACTGTCTTTCTGTGCTGACAATACCATCACCCACTTCTTCTGTGACCTCGCTGCACTCCTGAAGCTGAGCTGTTCAGATATCTCCCTCAATGAGCTGGTCATATTCACTGAGGGAGGAATGATTTTCTTTTTGTGTTTTGGTGTTATTTCATGCTCCTATATCCGTATAGGGACTATCATCCTGAGGGTGCCCTCCACTAAGAGACTCTATAAAGCCTTTTCTACCTGTGGCTCCCATCTCTTTGTGGTGTCTTTATACTACGGGACACTTGTGAGTGTTTACTTTTCCTCCACATCATGGGATTCTAAAGATATAATTGCTTCAGTCATGTATACAATAGTTACCCCCATGCTGAACCCCTTCATCTATAGCCTGAGGAACAGAGATATAAAACAAGCCTTAGAGATGTGTGTCAATAGGTTTAAGTTCTTTAAGCAGCAATCATTAAATCCTCCTGTTGTAGTCAGGAGCACAGTGAGATAGATCTAAAATTATTGTATGGTTGAACTTCCATATAACTTTCATAGAATATGCGTTTTGTCATCATGTACATGTGTTGTTAATATGTTAACTAGGTCATATTTGCTACTTGGATTGTTAATAATTCTTTATTACTAATTGATATTTTTTGCTTGTTCATCATCTCTTACAAGATGTATGCAAAATCTCAAGCAAAACATTTTGCACAATTATAATTGTGGATTTTTGTTTTTTTCCTCTGAGTCATGTCTGTTTTTGTTTATGTATTGTTTATACTGTGTTAATGAGGATGCCCTGATTTAGCATCATAGTCTGCTTCTGGTGAACTTTCCATTTATTTTTTCCCCCTGATTTTTTAATGTTGGATTTTCTTGGATTCAAGCTGATTATTCCCAGCTCACATTCAATGCCATCATTTTGGTAGATTGCAATCATTCAAAGTAAGAAAAATTACACTTTGGAAATTCCCAGCTACTACCAAAAAAAGCTTTGTAAAAAGAGAGAGACTTTAAAAAATGCACTTAACAACACACAATTGCGTTTATAATTAGAAGGTATTTCTAGTACTTGGTCCTACCTTAAGACCTCATCTACTTCTGATACTTTCTATATGTACAGATGCAGATAGAGATATAGATACTAGGGTAGTGTAGATGGTAATGATGCAGCTTTCTTGCGGTTAGTGTTTACATGGTTTTTCTCTTCTATCACTTGAAACTTTTCTTTGTCCTTATATCTGTGAGATGTCCATTGTTAACAATGTAATGTTAGATTTTGGTCTTTTAATGTAGAATAGCAATTATTATATTTCTGGAGAATTGTATCTATTAACATCTAATGTAATCCTATATTATAAAAGGCTAATATGCAAATTGACCAAACGGCAGAAAGACCGGTCGCTATGATGCACACTTACCACCAGGGGGCAGACTCTCAATGCAGAAGCTGCCTCCTGGTGGTCAGTTTGCTCCCACAGGGGGAGGGCAGATCAGCCAGAAGCCGGGCTCACAGCTGGCGAGCACTTAGGCGCACTCCCCATGTCAGTTCAACATCCCCCGAGGGCTCCCAGACAGTGAGAGGGTGCAGGCCAGGCTAAAGAACCCCCCAAGTGCATGAATTTCTTGCATTGGTCCTCTAGTCTATATATATAAAAGCCTAATATGCAAAGTGTCCCTTTGGGAATTCGACCGACCAGAAGTTCGATCGCTCTCTATGACGTGCACTGACCAGCAGAGGGCACTGTGGAATGAAGGAAGGCCCTGGCCAGCATCCAGCAGCCAGGAAAGGGAGGCCATGGCCGGCTGCCTGCAGCCACTAGGGACCCTACCCGTGCATGAATTTTGTGCACTGGGCCTCTAGTTATAATATATTTGCATTATATTTTTTCTTTTTGTATTTATATTTTCAATATTACTATGTTTTTTTATTGTTTTCTTAAAGCTCTGTACTTCCTTTTTTTAAATATATTTTTATTGATTTCAGAGAGGAAGGGAGAGAGAGACAGAGATAGAAACATCAATGATGCAAGAGAATCATTGATTGGCTGCCTCCAGCACGCCCCCTACTGTGGATTGAGCCCGCAACACGAGCCTGTGCCCTTGAATGGAATGAACCCAGGACCCTTCAGTCCATAGGCTGACACTCTATCTTCTGAGCCAACTGGCTATGGCTCATATTACTATGTTTTTTA
>NW_005871135.1:4599988-4657215 GCF_000147115.1 Myotis lucifugus
TTTACTTCTTGTTCATATATTATTATTATTTTACTAGAGGCCCAGTGCACGATTAAATCGTGCGTGTGTAGGGTCCTCTAGGCCTAGCCTATCATCAGAGCCATGTCTGCCACCCCGCGATGCCTCGCACACTCCCTGGATGCTGCCGGTGCCCTGCAATGCTCCACCAATGCTGCCGGTGCTCTAGGGTGGGGTGGGGGGAGGGCCCAAGAGGTGCTCCATGCACCTTCTGGGACTGGTCATTTGGTCGGCCCGGTGTTACCACGTTACAGCCACAGGCTTTTATAATATAGATAATCATTTTATGTATTGTATGTAGAGATTATTTTTACTTTCTCTTTAATTTTTAATTGTAATTTAAGTACAAAATATGAAATTTATTATTTTAGCTCTTGCAGTGGCATTTAGAACACTCATCACCTAGATCAGGGGTGGGCAACCTTTTTGTGAGTGCGTGCCAAAACCAGCAAAATCTCTGACTCAAAATTCTTCTGCGTGCCAACCCTAATTTTTTGAGAACATGTTACGCCTACTTGATATCTCTTAAGGTGTATGTATGTGAAGAACCTTGAAGAAATAATAAAATTCATTCTAGCTACAAAAACAGTATATGATGATGAAAAATACATTTATTTTTTAATGTATACATGTACACTATAGTCCGACAGAAAACTTTATGCCTCCGTTTGATATTATCAGTGGGACTTTTGCTGCTGCATCACTGATGACAGAGATTTTACATCAGGTTTATATTTCATAACCTTCAGAGATATGCACGAGCTACTACTTTCATCCATCAGGCTACTCCTATTACGAGACTTAACAAAATTAATCACTGAAAATAAAGATTCACAAGCATATGTGGATGAAAACATGGAGAGTAACGCTTTTGCAAAGTTTTTTAAACAAAAATAATTTTCTGGATTGGCATTCCAAGTCCTCAATAGTTCCTTTTTGACTCTTCTATCTGGTACTCCTGTCTCTAGTCGCTTTTTTTTCAATGTTTTCCAAGTCAACTCTAAGGTCAATAAATTTCTGCTTCCAAATAAAAAAGTCGATATTAAGAACAAAATTGTAAATGGAAGATTATTAGAGAGGGTTTCGCGTGCCAGCAAAAGTTACTGGTGTGCCATGTTTGGCACGCGTGCCAGGGGTTGCCCACCCCTGACCTAGATCTCATTCTAGGACACCTAAAAAAAACTCTATAGAACATCAGTGTAATCAAGTGTTTGGCAATTGTGAAAAAATTAGCACAAAGATATCTATGAATCAGTATGAAGAAACATCAGGATAAATGGGAAAAAAAGCAATGTGTAAAAGAGCATTTACAAGATTCCAATTTTAAGTGAAAATAAAGGGGAGATAGAACACACATACATCTGCCTATCTGAGCAAAAAGAAACTCAGGAAGAATAAAACAGATCTGGAAACAGCCCAGGTGTCCATCTATATATATATAAAAAGCCAGCATCCATAAGGACTGGAACGACCAATGCCTGGTCGCTATGATGCCCACTGTGGCCAGCGAACTGACCTTATTAAAAGGTGGGGCCAGCCGGCCAACCTCCTGCAGACCCTCCCCCTGGCCAGCCCACCCCTGATTGGCCCACCTCTCACGATAGGCCTGCAGCCCCGCCCCCAGACCAGCCCGCCCTTGATTGACCCCCAACCCCAATAGGGAAGGGGTCTGGTTGGCCAACCTCCTGCAGCCCCTCCCCTACAGCTGGCCCCGCCCCTAATGGGACCCTACCACCAATTGGCCTGCAGTTCCTCCCCCTGGCCAGCCCCGCCCCTGATCACCTCTCACCCCAATAGAGGGTGGGGCCTGCCAGCCAACCTCCCGCAGCCGCGACCCGACCTGGCCACACCCCAGGTCAGCCCCCCACCCCGATCAGGGCAGGGCCAGCTGGTCCATGCTCCATAGCCCCTCTCTATGGCCAGCCCCACCCCCAATCGGCCCCCCCACCCAATAAGGGGAGGGGCTGGCCGGCCAACCTCCTGCAGCCCCTCCCCCTGGCCAGCCCCATCCCTGATGGGCCCTCACCACCCTGATTGGCCTGCAGCCCCTCCTCCTGTCTGGCCCCACCCGTGATTGTCCTTCCATCCCAATAGGGGGGTGGGGTTGGCTGGCCAAGCTCCTGCAGCCCCTCCCTCTGGCTGGCCCCACCCCTGATAGGCCCTCCCCCATCTCGATCAGGGGTGGAGCCCACTGGCCAATTGCCCACTGCCCCTACCCTAGCTGGCCTAGCCCTGATTGAGCTCCGATCAGGGCAGGCCGGCTGGCCAACCTCCCGCTATCTCCTCCTCCCAACAGGCCCAGCCTTGGTCTGCCCTGATTGTGGCCGATCTGGCTGGACCCCACCTGTGCACGAATTCGTGCACTGGGCCTCTAGTCAATAGATAAGTGAATAAAACAACGGTGGTACATTCATACAATGGAATACTACTCGGATGTAAAAAGGAAGAAAATCTTATCTTTTGCAACAGCATGGATGGGTTTGAAAATTATTATGCTAAGTGAAATGAGCCAGTCACAGAAAGGCAAATAAAATATGATAGCACTTATATGTAGAATCTAATGGACAAATAATATTTTTCAAAAAATAGAAACAGAAGCATAGATACATAGAACAGACTGACAATTATCAGTGGGGAGTTGGTTACTGGGGCTGGATGAACAGGTGAGGGGATAAAGCAAAAATATATATATTTACAAATATATATATATGACAGATAGACACAGACGACAATATATATATATATGACAGATAGACACAGACGACAATATGTGATAGACAGAGGGAAAAGGTTAGCAGAAGGTGGAAGTGAACACAGGGGGAAAAATGGGGATGAAATGAGACATGATTTCGGGTGGTGAACCTATTTGGTTTTATTAACCAATGTCACCCCAATAAATTCAATAAAACAGAAACTAATGAGATTTTTTTACCTACAGGAGGTGAGGCAGAAGAGATGGGAAGATGAGGACAGTTATTTGTAAACTTTCGACTATGTTATCTTTTGCCATTGAAAAATAAACAAAAGAGGTGGTGAATAAAGCAAAACAGAATAAAACAAAACAGACCTAGCCAGCTTGGCTTAGTGAAGAGAGTGTCAGCCTTCAGACTGAAGGATCCCAGGTTCAATTCCAGTCAAGGGCACGTACCTCAGTTGCAGGTTAGATCCACAACCCTGGTTGGGGCACATGCAGGAGGCAACCAATTGATGAGTCACTCTCATATTGAAGTTTCTCTCTCTCTCTCTCTCTCTCTCTCTCTCTCTCTCTCTCTCAAAATCAATGGAAAAATATCTTTAGGTGAGGATTAACAAAACAAAAAAGAATAAAACAGAAACAAAGAATAAACAAAACAAATGGACCTAAGTATATTTCAAATGAATACCAAAATTAGACTAAAGGGGAAAATAAAGTAAGTAACTAAATTAATTTTTGAACCCCCAATTTTGACTATATACTCTCACAAGTGAAAAACAACAACACTTGAAATAAAGGTTTAAGCTGTATTTAGTGTCACTGACAGTGGTGTGAGTTCAAGATTCTGAAACAACTCACCATGTATCCAAAGATTCAGCAAATAAGTAAACATTGAGGAAAAAGGAGTCCCTCTCACTCTGGGGGAAAGGAGCTCTGTACATGGGAAAGGAGATACTGCAAAGAACTCTATGGTGCCAAACTAGAATTAGAGATATCAATTCAAACTTATGGGTTTTAAAATGTATAAATGGATTGCAACTTATAGCTTATATGTAAACATCTATACTGTTCCCATTCCCCATTCTTTCTGTCCCAGTCCAGACCCACCTCCTGTGAGTAAACTTTCCCTTAGTTTCTTAGTTTCTAGTTTCTATTCCTTGTGTTTCTTTTATATATATTACCAGTTGGCTTCTCTGAGACCATTTAGAATCCTTGCAGGCAATAAACACACCTAAGGCTTCAAAATGAATAACTACAGTAATGGATTATAACTTAGAGAATAAGAATCCACAAGTCCATAATGAAATAAATAAATAAATAAATAGAAATAAATGAGGTGGAATATGGGCAAGTTCCTTCTTATAGGAGAATACAACTAATAAATATATAAGAAATGATAGAATTGGAAGAATAAGTATTTGGCCACCACTTTTGGAATAATTTTCTCATATGAAAATCAAACAATGAATATTAAGTATAGTAGGTGAAATTTTAATAAGCAAAAATTTCATGGTTACATAGTATCAAAATATGTACCTAAATAATACCTATTAAGTATAAGGTTAAAATAATAACTAAAAAATGGCAACTTTAGAGTAGAGAACCTTGTACGCATACCTTAGCTAACTGATCAAGGATAACTTTTTATGAGGCCAGCATTACCCTAATTTCAAAACCAGATAAAGACACAATAAAAAAAGAAAATTACAGGCCAATATCCCTGGTGAACATAGATGCTAAAATCCTCAACAAAACACTAATAAAGTGGATCCAGCAACATATTAAAAAGATCATACACCATGACCAAGTGGGATTTATTCCAGGAACGCAAGGTTGGTAAAATATTCACAAATTAGTAAATGTCAGCACACAAACAAACTGAAAGACAAAAATCGCATGATCATATCAATAGATGCAGAAAAAGCATTTGACAAAATCCAACACCCATCCTATATAATAAAAGGGTGATATGCAAATTGACCCTATCAGCAGAACGACTGGGAATGACTGGTCACTATGATACACACTGACCACCAGACAGCAGGCGCTCAATGCAGGAGATGCCCCCTGGTGGTCAGTGCGCTCCCACAGGGGGAGCTCTGCTCTGCCACAAGCCAGGCTGATGGCTGCCAGTACAGCGGTGGTGGTGGGAGCCTCTCCCGCCTCCTCAGCAGCACTAAGGATGTACGACTGCAGCTTAGGCCTGCTCCCTGCTGGCAAGTGGACATCTCCCAAGGGCTCCTGGGCAGCCAGAGGGATGTCTGACTGCCAGCTTAGGCCTGATCCCCCGGGGAGCGGGCCTAAGCCAGCAGGTGGACATCCCCTGAGCGGTCCCAGACTGTGAGAGGGCACAGGCCGGGCTGAGGGACCCCTCCTCCCCCGAGTGCACAAATTTTTGTGCACTGGGCCTCTAGTTTTTTAATAAAAACTTCGCATGGTGAAGGCCTGGGCCGAGGCGGGGGGTGGGGGCAGGCTAGAAGGGGTCCTTGGGGGAAAAGGGGAATATATGTAACATTTTCAACAATAAAGATTAAAATAAAAAACTCAGCTAAGTGGGAATAGAGGGATCATACCTCAACATAATAAAGGCCACATATGACCAACTTATAGCCCAAATTATACTCCATGGGCAAAAACTAAAACCATTTCCCCTAAGGACAGGAACAAGACAGGGATGTCTGCTTTTACCAATCTTATTCAACATAGTACTGGAGTTTTAATAGCCACAGCAATCAGACAAGAAGAAAAACTAAAAGTCATCCAACTTGGAAAGGAGGAAGTAATAAAAAGAAGCAAGACAGTCTAATAAATGGAATAAAGACAGTCTTTTCCATAAATGGTGCTGGTAAAATTGCATAGATACATGCAAAATAAAAAATATAAAAGAAAGAACCACTTACTTACACCACACACAAGAGTAAACTCAAAATGGATAAAATACTTAAATATAAGTTGTGAAACCATAAAACACTAGAAGAAACCATAGGCAGCAAAATCTCAGACATCTCTTGTAGCATTATGTTTGTAGAGACATCTCCTAGGGCAAGAGAAACAAAAGAGAAAATAAACAAATTGGACTACATCAAAATGAAAAGCTTCTAAACAGCAAAACAAACCATAAACATAACGAAAAGGGAACCAACTTTACGGGAGAACATATTTGCCAACGATACATCTGATAAAGGATTAATATCCAAAAATATAAGGAACTCATACAATTAAACAAAAGGAAGACAAACAATCCAATTAAAAATGGGCAAAGGACCTAAATAGACACTTTTCCACAGAAGACACACAGATAGCAAAGACATATGAAAAAATGCTCAAAGTCACTCATCATCAGAGAGATGAGATTCAAATTCAAACTACAACGAGGTATCACCTTATACCTATCAGAATGGCTACCATCAACATATCAATAAAGTGCTGTTGAGGATGTGCAGTATAGGAAGCCTTAATACACTGCTGGTGGGAATGCAGATTGTTGCAGCTGCTACGGAAAACAGTATGGAGTTTCCTTAAAAATTAAATATGGAACTGCCATTTGACTCCGCAATTCCACTTCTAGGAATATATCCTAAGAAACCCAAAACACCAATCAGAAAGAATATATGCACCCCTATGTTCATAGCAGTGCAATTCACAATAACTAAGATCTAGAAACATCCCACCTGTAGATGAGTGGATAAAAAAGCTGTGGTGCATTTACACCATGGAATACTATGCAGCTGTTAAAAAGAGGGATCTTCTACCCTTTGAGACAGCATGAAGGGACCTGCAGAGTATTACACTAAGCAAAAAGCCAGTCAGAGAAAGGCAAATATCACATGATCTCACTTAAATGTGGAATCTAATGAACAAAATAAGCTGATGAACAAAATAGATCCAGGGACATAGAAGCATGGAACATACTGTCGAATCTCAGAGGGAAGGCAGGCATGGGTGTGTGGGTGGGAAGAGATCCACCAAAGAACGTGTATGCATGTATGCATTATCAATGGATCCACATAATAGTATGGTGAAGGTCTGGGGTAGGGAGTGGGGCAGGCTAGAAGGGTTAATGGGGGGGGGGAAATGGGACATATGTAATACTTTCAACAATAAATATTTTTGAAAATTTGTTAAAAAAGAATAAAAACTCCTGCTATTGGAAACATTATCATATGCCTTCTGATAATATGCACTGTGGTATATCAGCTATAAATATAAGCCTGAAATAGACATATAAACATACATACATACATACATATGTATATATGTAACAGTAGAATGTTAACCTTTGGGGAATTGGCTGAAGATTGACCAGGAATTCTTAATATCATTATTACAACTTTTCTATATCTTTAAAATCATTTAAAAATAGAAAGTTGAAAAATCTTTCATCCCAGCTGGAGCAATGCCCAAGAACAAAGCAGTCCAGGGCATGACTGGAATCAGGGACACTGTCCCCTAGGACTCCAGTCCCTCTTACTCTTGGACACACAGCTCCCAAAGGGCAGTCAGAAATCAGCCACAAGCTTGGGGACTTGGTTGCAGTCTCTCATTAGCAGTTAAGTGTCATCTGTGGACTCATTTCTCTGGAGCTGGTTAAGGAAAAGGAAAGTCCGTAGAAGTGCCAAGTCCCCAGATATTTCTTCTGTGTGTCTGATGTTAGGTCTCCTGAAGATAACTGAGGAGATGGGCGATAATTTGGAGCAGAAGGTGTCTGAACTCACCAATAAGGAGCCCAGGTGAGAGGAGCTGGAAATCTGCCTTTGCCGATGGACCTGCATGTGTGCTAGTGGGTTCATGTGTGAGACTTTGTGTCCATGACCCTGTGTGTGTGCACATATTGTATATGCTTGTATATGTGCTGTTTGATAATTATGTGTGTTTGCGCTATGGATCTGACTCACAGTCTCGTTTTAGTGTATGTAGACCAAGTTAACAGCCTCCTGGCATGTGGAAAGGGACTCCTGATTCATGTCTGTGACTGTAAACACTGATATCACAGCTGAGCACCGGGAGTGAGACTGTGGTCTCTGCTGCTGGACAAGAAGATGCCGACCTCATGAGGAACCAAGGTCAGCTGAGAGAGAGTTCAGACCTCTGCTCAGCAGTGTGTTGTGCACACGTGAGCTGTGCCTGTGGGTGACGCTCTCGTGTATGAGAGCTGGAAGTTATGTTATTGGATTTTCTGTGTGTATGTGACCATGTGTGTGTGACCATATGCATGGGTGTTGGTGGTGGTTTAATGACTGTGACTGTGGCTGAATAGACCTAACTGCCCCATGCTGACTGCCCTCCCCCAGCAAGGGTGAGGTCAGAAGGAGGGAAGTTCATTAATACACTCTCATTAATAGTAGAGTGTACACTGTTTGTTGTAGCGAGTGTGGCTGGGTGTGCATATGTGTTGGGTGTGTCTTGTAAGATTTTGAATTGTTTGTGGTCTTGTGTGTTTTTGGTGAAGTGTATGTGGTGTTTGAGTTATGTATATGTGGTGAGTTGAGTGTTCACCAGGTGCATCATGAAGCAGGTGTGTTGATGTGCATTGTGAGTATGTTTTGGGATGAGAGGTATATTATTGTACTAGAGGCCCGATGCATGAAAATTCGTGCCAGAGTAGGCCTCCCTTCCCCCGGCTGCTGACACTGGATTCCCTCTGGCACCCAGGACCCGGGCTTCCCTCCAGCTTCTTCCAGAATGATGCCCAGAAGGACATCTGGTGTAATTAGCATATTACCCTTCTATTATTATAGACTAGAGTCCTGGTGCATGAAATTCATGCACGGGGGTGTGGGGGTTCCTCAGCCCAACCTGCACCCTCTTTTAATCCGGGACTGCTGGCTCCTAACCACTTACCTGCCTGATCGCCCCAACCACTCTGCCTGCCTCTGCCTACCTGCCTGATCATTCCTAACTGCTCGCATGCCTGCCTGATCACCCCTAACTGCCTCTGACTCAGCCCCTGCACCTGGGACCCAGGCTTCCCTCCTTCCGGCTGCAGGCAACCGGACCCGGGCTTCCCTACCTCTGGCCGGCCACAGGCACCTGGGACCCATGCCAGCTTCGCCTGGGCTGGCTGTTAGAACCCAGGACCCTGGGCGGCTTCCCCCCAGGCCAGCCACAGGCACCCAGGACCTCAGGCAGCTTTGCCCGGGCCCAGCTTTGCCAGGAAGGATGTCCAGAATGACATCCAGAAGACTTCTGGTCTATCCAATCTAATTAGCATATTACCCTTCTATTATTATAGATGTTATGTATGTCCAACTTTGTGTTAATTCTGACTTGTATGTATGCATATGAGTGTTTATGAGATGAACCACATATTGGCTATTCTTCCTTTAGGATGGAAATTTGATTAGGTGTGACTTACATTCTCAAATCAGCACTGTGTGTGTCTGTGTGTGTGTGTGTGTGTTTGAGTGTGTGTGTGTGTGTGTGTGTGTGTGTGTGTGTGTGTGTGATCTGTATCCATGACTCCAGTATTTCCTAAAGTGTCCTCCTTCTGGGGCACCATTACCTAAGATACTCAAATTCTAAGCAACACCCTGGTTCTTGAAATGGATCTGTTATCATTTTTATGTAACTGAGTGTGACTGAGTTGCTCAGAATTTTCCAACCTTTTCTTTATTTTTACTAAACATCCCAGGGAAACAAACAAACAAACAAACTAATCATATCTCCAGGCATCATGATATGTGGAAAGTGTTGGGCAGAATTAGCATTAAATAGTGATGAGACCTGGGGAAGTTATATGAAACATTGGTCTCACTTTCACATCTATACAATGGAAAGAATGACACAAGTTTTGTGAATCTCAGAGGCCCTCAGTAAATAGTTATTGCATAAATAGACCTAATGTATTTGAGAATTTTTGTCAGTTAGAAAGTAAATAAATATGAAGGACTATAATTAACTAGTAAAGGGAATAAAAAATTTTTGGACAACTCTGGATCCTCACAGCTCTAAAATAACATACTGTGCTTGGCTCCTAAGCAAAAAAAGAGAAATTTCCCTGTGTAACAGTTAAGAGCATGGGTTCTGATCACACAGACATATTAGACTGAACCCCATAAAGTAGCTAATACTTGGCGATTTTTAATTTATAGAAAATGGTAATACATATATACCAAGTTATAAACAGTACATATCATATATGTAATAGATACTGATATACACACGTGTATTTGTGCGCCATTCTGTCCCTGCTGTACTGCTCTGTGCCTACAGAATTTGTGTCATTTATGTTTCTATTTCTTAAAAACTAAAATTGGTCAAAGAATACAAATCCTTAGAGCAGCTGTGAAGAGGTTTTAAAATCTGGGAATGTAAGGCTGATGTGTGGATTTAATTAGGAAATGTAGGTAAAGGCCTTAGCCTGGTACCCAAATGTTCACCTAAATGTTCAGCATTATTATGAAAGATACTTTGTGGACTATTGTGGTTTTGAAGATATTCTGGCCTCAAGTGAGTTTCAATGGCCACCCATTTCCAGAGTGTCCCTGAGTTTACAGCTGAGGGTCAATGGGATCCGGCAGGTTCACAGGAGGTCTGACAATGCTCCAACAACACCCACTCAGTATTGGAGTCTCATGTTACTTTTAGGCAGAAACAACCGACACCACTTTGCAGGGGCTCACCTTCTATTCCTGCCACAGTGAATTATTATGGTTTGGCTCTGGCCTGGTGTAGAAATGATCCCTCCATGCAGATCAAGATATAAACTCATAGAAGTTTACTGCTATGTGATGAGGTCTTGTGACTACTTTGGGGTTCAATGTGTTATTGGAGCCAGACTGGGAGAGAGGGAAGAGGCATAGATCCACAGATGTGAGAAATTAATATGAAAGTATTTAAAAATGAAAGGTTTTCCCAATAATGACAGTATGAGATAAGATGTCCCGTTCATCCTTTCTAGGTTCCTGAGATTCGCATGAGGCCTGAGAACCAGAGCAGCGTGTCCCAGTTCCTCCTCCTGGGACTCCCCATCCCGCCAGGGCAGCAGGGCGTGTTCTTCACCCTGTTCCTGGGCATGTACCTGACCACAGTGCTGGGCAACCTGCTCCTCATCCTGCTCATCAGGCTGGACTCTCGCCTGCACACGCCCATGTACTTCTTCCTCAGCCACTTGGCCTTCTCTGACCTTTCTCTTTCCTCTGTCACTGTCCCTAAGATGCTCATGAACATGCAGACTCAGCATCAATCCATCCCCTATGTGGGATGCATTTTTCAGTTGTATTTTTTCATGCTTTTTGGTGGTATTGACAATTTTCTCCTGGCTGTGATGGCATATGATAGGTACGTGGCCATCTGTCACCCTCTGCACTACACCACCATCATGAGGGAGGGGCTGTGTCTGCTGCTGGTGGCTGGCTCCTGGAATCTCTCCTGTGGCCATGCCCTTTTGCACACCCTCCTCGTGGTTCGACTGTCTTTCTGTGCTGACAATGCCATCACCCACTACTTCTGTGACCTCGCTGCACTCCTGAAGCTGAGCTGTTCAGACACCTTCCTCAATGAGCTGGTCATATTCACCGAGGGAGGAATGATTTTCTTTTTGTGTTTTGGTATTATTTTGGGCTCCTATATCCGTATAGGGGCCATCATACTGAGGGTGCCCTCCACTAAGAGGCTCCTTAAAGCCTTTTCTACCTGTGGCTCCCATCTCTCTGTGGTGTTTTTATACTATGGGACAGTTACAGGTGTTTACTTTTTCTCCTCATCATGGGGTTCCAAAGACATAATTGCTTCGGTCATGTATACAGTAGTTACCCCCATGCTGAACCCCTTCATCTACAGCCTGAGGAACAGAGATATCAAACAGGCCTTAGAGATGTGTGTCAATAGGGCTAAGTTCTTTAAGCAGCAATCACTAAATCCTCTTGTTGCAGTCAGGAGCACAGTGAGATATATCTCCTAAAATTTTTGTATGGTTGACACCTCTATATTTCTTTCATAGTATATACATCATCTTGTAATGTATAAGTGTTGTTTATATGGTCACATTTGCTTCTAGGATTGTTAATAATTTTTTATTCATAATTGATAGTTTTTGCTTGTCCATAATCTCATAATATATATGCAAAATCCCATGCAAACCCATTACACAATCATAATTGTGGTTTTTCTCATTCTGTTTTGAGATATCTGATTTTTTGTTTATGCAGTTTTAAAAATTTTATGCTATAGAAGACTCACTTATTTAGCATCATTATCTGCTCCTGGTGATCTTTCTTTTTTTTGAACTGTTTTTTTACGCTGGCTTAAAACTGACTGTGCACATCTCTTCCTAATTCACAATCAATGACATCATGTTGTCTGACTGCAATCAGCCATGGTAAGAATAATTACACTATGAAATTATGTGCAGCAAAGCCTAGTTGTTAGAAAAGAAGAGGAATGGAGTTTTTAAAAATGCATTTATATCAAACCACGTTGTTTATTATTATGAAAAGTTTCTAGTAGTGGGTCCCACCTTAATGTCATCTACTTCTGATAACTGTATAGATATTTATATCCATAGATATAGATACAGATATAGATATAGATACCGGTATAGTATAGCTGGTCAAGATTCAGCTTTCTCACGGTTAGTGTATAAATGATACTTCTTTTTCGTCACTTTAAACGTTTCTTTGTCCTTATGTCTGTCAGGTGTGCATGGTTAAATATGTAATGCCGGTTTTTACTCATTTTATGTAAGGCAACAATTATTATATTTTTGGAGAATATTGTCTATAAACATCTAATCATAATATATTTGAATTTATATTTTCCATATTTTTATTTGATATATCTGTTTCACATAAATCCTCTCTCATATTCCTCCATTTTAATTAAATACTTTAAAATTCAATTTTCCCTCAATTAACTTATTAATTATACATTATTATTTTTATTGTTTTATAATTATTTTCTGTGCTATATGCAGATATCACTTCTTACTTTCTTTTTAGCCATTTGAGGTATACAATTCAGTGGCATTTAGGGCACTCATCACCAATGTCTCATTTTATGACCACTAAAGAACACTCTAGAGAACATCAATTGAGTATTTTGCAACTGTGAATCAAACAAAAGCAAAGGTATCTATAAAGCAATGTGGAGAAATATGCAGATATATTGCTAAATGAAAAACAGCCATGTGTAAAAGAGCACGATAGCATGTTCCTCTTTATGAACAATGAAGGGGAATAAAATACACATGTGTGTGCCCATTTGAGCAGAAAGAAGCACAGGAAGAATAAATCAGAAACCGAGATTGTTTACCCACAGGAGTTGGGCAGAACGGATGGCAAGATGAGTCGGGTTTTTAATGTACTTTTGACTACGCTGTATTTTGCCCCCAAAAATAAATAGGAGAGGTGGTGAATAAAGCAAAACAGATTAAAACAATACAAATGAACTGAAATTATATTTCAAATTAACTCCAAAATTAGATTAGAGGGGAAAATAACATAAATAACCTAAGCAATTCTTAAACCCCAAATTTTGTCTGTATATTCCCACAATTAAAAATAGTCTAAACAATGTTATAAGCTGTTGAGTATCATTAACAGTGGTGTGAGTTCAAGATTCTGAAACAGGTCACCATATATCCAAAGACTCAGCAACTAAATAAACACGGAGGAAAAGGGTTTCACTCTCACTCTCAGGAAAAGGAGCTCTGTACATGGAAAAAGAGAGGCTGGGAAGGACTCTATGGTGTCAAACCAGAATTGGAGCTATCAAACAGAAATCATGGGTTTTAAAATGTATAAATAGATTGTAATTTATAGGTTTATATGAACATCTATACTGTTCCCTTTCCCCATTCTTTCTGTGCCACTCCTGACTCGTCTCCAGTGGTAAAATTTCCTTTAGTTTCTTAAATTCTGATTTTTTCTTCTGGTGTCTCTTTTATACATATTTTCCAGTTGACTTCCTGTGATTATTTAGAAACTTTGTAAGTAATAAAGACACCGAAAGTTTCAAAATAAATAACACTGGTAATGTATTATAAGTCAGAGAATAATAATCCATGTATCCATAATGATATTAATGAATAAAGAAAGAAATGAGTGCAGAATAAGGATAAGTTCCTTCTTATAAAGGAATATCAACTTACACCTGCCAGAATGGTTCCTATCAATAAATCAACAAACAACAACTGCTGGCAAGGATGTGGAGACAAGGAAACCCTAGGCACTGTTGCTGGGAATGCAAACTAGTGCAGCCACTGTGGACAACAGTGTGGAGTTTCCTCAAAAATTTAAAAATGGAACTGCCTTTCGACCCAATGATCCCTCTTCTGGAAACATATCCTAAGAATCCCAAAACACCAATCAGAAAGAATACATGCACCCCTATATTCATAGCAACACTATTCACATTTGTTAAGATCTGAAAACAGCCCACGTGACCATCAGCAGTTGAGTGGATAAAAAAGCTGTGGTGCATTTACACAATGGAATACTACATGGCTGTATAAAAGAAGGAACTCTTACCCTTTGCAACAGCATAGATGGACCTGGAGAGTATTATGCTAAACAAAATAAGCAAGTCAGAGAAAGATAAATACCATATGTGGTGTCTAATGAACAAATAAACTGATGAGCAAGATGGAATCAGAAGCATGGATACATAGAACAGAAAGGCAGAAACCAGAGGGGAGAAGGCTTGGGGTGACCAGATAAAGAAGCTGAAAGTATTAGCTGAAGAACAAATTTGCATACCTCATGGACATAAACAATAGTGTAAGGAAGGCAAAAAAGAGGGAGGAGAGGGTAGTGGAGATGACAAGGGGCAAGTCTGCAATAATGTCAACATTAAACTTTTTTTCATAAAAAGAAAAGAATACAACTAAAAAGGAAGAAGAAATGATAGAATTAGAAAACTTGCCATTAGACCACCATATTTGCCAAGTAGGCATCAGCAATGGATGTGAAACATAGTGGGTGAGATTTTAATAAGAAAAATGTTAATGTTATAGAATCAAAATAACTACCCAAATGATACCTATTAATTACAAATTTAAAAGAGTAACGCTTAATAAATGTTAGTACAGACACCACCTTAACCAATTGATCAAGGATAAAAACTCAAGTATTTGGAAAAATTAATATCACAAGCCTTCTAATTATATGCACTGTGGTATATGCTGAAAACAAATGCTGAAAACAAAGCATGAAACATATATGTATACAAGAGGCCCGGTGCACAAAAAATTTGTGCACTGGGGGGGAGGGGGGTCCCCCACCCCAGTCTGTGCCCTCTCGCAGTCTGGGACCCCTCGGGAGATAACGACCTGCTGGCTTAGGCCTGCTCCCGGGTGGCAGAGGGCAGGCCCAATCCCTAGGTGCAGCCCCTGGTCAGGCTCAGAGCAGGGCCGATTGGGGAGTTGGGGCGCCGTGCCGTCATGCACAGAGCAGGGCGGATCGGGAGGTTGCGATGCCACCCTCAGTCACGCTCAGGGTAGGGCCGATTGGGGGGTTGGGGCACCACCCCCTGTCACGCACAGAGCAGGGCCGATCAGGGGGTTGGGGTGCTGCCCCCTGTCACTCACAGAGCAAGGCCAATCAGGGGGTTGGGGCACTGCCCCCTGTCACTCACAGAGCAGGGCCCATCAGGGGGGTTGGGGCTCCGTACCCTGTCACACACAGAGCAGGGTCGATCAGGGGGTTGGGGAGCTCCCCCCTGTCATGCACAGAGCAGGGCCAATCAGGGGGTTGGGGAGCTCCCCCCTGTCATGCACAGAGCAGGGCCAATCAGGGGGTTGAGGAGCTCCCCCCTGTCATGCACAGAGCAGGGCCGATCAGGGGGTTGGGGTGCTGCACCCTGTCACACTCAGGGCAGGGCCAATGGGGAGGTTATGGCTCTACCCTGTCACACACAGAGCAAGGCCCGTGGAGGGGGGTTGGGGCGCCACCCTCTATCACCCACAGAGCAGGGCCAATCAGGGGGTTGGGGCGCCGCCACTGTCACACTCAGGGCAGGGCCGATGGAGAGGTTATGGCTCTTTCCCGTTACACACAGAGCAGGGCCTGTGGGGTGGGGGGGGGGGTGTTGGGGCGCCGCACCCTGTCACACACAAAGCAGGGCCGATCAGGGGGTTGGTGCGGCCCACCCTGTCACACACAGAGCAGGGCCGATCAGGGGGTTGGGGCGCTGCACCCTGTCAAACACAGAGCCGCAGGGCAATCAGGGGATTGGGGAGCTCCCCCCTATCACGCACAAAGCAGGGCTGATCAGGGGGTTGGGGCGCCTTCCCATGTCATGAACAGAGCAGGGCAGATAGGGAGGTTGTGGCCCCGCCCCCTGTCACACATAGAGGCGCAGGGCGATCAGGGGGTTTGGGCGCTGCCCCCTTTCACACTGATCCCAGTGCCGGGAGGCCTCGTGGCTCCGCTGATCCCAGTGCTGGGAGGCATATTACCCTTTTACTATATAGGATAGAGGCCTGGTGCATGGGTGGGGGCCAGCTGGTTTGCCCTGAAGGGTGTCCTGGATCAGGGTGGGGGTCCCCACTGGGGTGCCTGGCCAGTCTGGCTGAGGGACTGAGGGCTGTTTTCAGGCTGGTGGGTTGACTGAAGCTCCCAACTGCTCCTTTTTTTCTTTTTTTTTTTTTCTATTCTGGGCCAGCTTTAGCTCTGAGGCCTCGCTGCTGAAAACAGGTTTCTGGCCTTTGTTTTTCCTTCTGTATTTGATACAATGTTGCGGTCCGGCTGGCTGAAGCCTGGCTGACTAACACAGATTTCTAGGGTTTTGTTTAGCTTCTATATTTGCAACATAGTTGCTTAGAGTTGCAGTTGAGAGGCCGGCAACTCAGACGGGGAACGTTGGAGTCCGCCGTCACAGGAGCAAGCAAGCCTCCCTGCTTGCTTCAGTGCATGGCTGCCGGCCGCCATCTTGGCTGACAGCTAATTTGCATAAGATATGCTGATTAGCCAATGGGAAAGGTAGCGGTCGTACGCTAATTACCATGTTTCTCTTTTATTAGTGTAGATATGCATAGCCCATGGACACAGACATTAGTGTGGTGAAGGCCTGGGAGGGGCGAGTGTGGGGTGGAGGGGGCCAATGGGGAAAAAAAAGGTAACAACTATAATACTTTCTAAATAAGGATACATTTAAAAAACTAAAGAGATTTTTTGAGGTTTAAGTGAATACAAAAAACTTCATATATTTAAAGTATACAATTTGAATACTTTTGACATATGTATACATCCATTAAACTATCACTACAAGCTGTTAGGACCAGGAAGTTTCCCCATGCCTACCTCCTGCTCCTTCTTTGCTCCTCACCTCTGTCCCTCAGGGGAACTACTGACATGTTTCTCTCACATCAATTAGTTTGCACCTTCTAGAAGTTTATCTAAATGGGATCATACACAATATATTCTTTCATTGCTGCCTTCTTTCACTCAGCATAAGCATTTTGAGATTCTTCTATGTTTAATGATGAATATGTATCAAGACATTTTTATATTCTTTTTGCTCTTTAGATGATTCTTTTTATTGGCAAGTCCTATTCCACTGTACAGATATACTACAGCTTTTTGTTCACTCACCTGTTGAAGGGGCTTTGTGTTCTAACAGAGGTCTGTATAGTGCTTTGGGAGCCTGCTGAATGACATAATTGGAATTGTGATGCAGAGGCCACGGGCAACTGGGAGCCTTCTGCTTGCCATCTGGAGACTTGGGCAGAGGCCCTAGGTATCAATGACATTACGGACACTGTCGGCTGGAACTCCAGTTGCAATTCAGTCTCTGGCCCCTAATCATGTCCCTTCCAAGGGGCCTGGAGGAACTTGGGCAATTATCCCAACTGAATGCTGCTCTAGTCGGAGGCTTGGGGCTGTCTCCCTCTGGGGTCTATTTCTGAAGCTAAAAGGAGATCAACTGCCCACTGTTTTGAAGCTGCTGAACAGACCTCAGACCATGATGGTTTGTTCCCTTCACGTTAATCCTGGGTCTCCTGCAAAGAAACTGAAGATGCACAGAAACTGAAGATTTGGGAAACAGCACAAAGCACAAGGTATCAGAACTCATAGCTCTGGTTTAGATTAGAAGGGTGTGTGTGTGTGTGTGTGTGTGTGTGTGTGTGTTGTATGACTTTGTGTGTGTCTCCACTGAGGATAAGTATAAGTCAGGGAAGCCTGGAGTTTCCTCAGCGATGTCTGCCTTATTTCTCTTGTGTTTAGTTGCCTGTGTGCTGCATGGAAGACCTTGTGCATCACTGTGATTCGAATGTGTGACTGCCTGTGACTGCAATGTGTGTGGTGGAGGATGCTTGAGAGTTATGTGTGTGCAACTGTGTTGCACACGTGTGAGTGAGTTTTGTGTGTTTTTCATAGATTTGTGTGACGTTGACTCACACTCTGGCTGTATTTACCTAGCTTGAGTGTAAGCCAGGGAAGTCTGTAAGTCTCCATCTGGCAAGGCTGTGGCTGTGACAGTGTGTGAGTGCTCTTGTGTGTAACAAACTCACACCTTGACTTCCTTCACACAGAAGATATGTAGGATGGAGACTTAAAACCAAGATACTAAAACAGGCCAACAAATATCTTGCTTTCATATGTTTGGATTCACCATAGCTACAGACCAGAATCCACACAGGCAGCTCCAAAAAAAGCCCATTTTGAAGATCTGATGGGGGCCATTTTTTAGTGATTTGAATACAGGAGCATCCATGGAAGCCCAATGTTTTTGAACTTTTTCTTCAACTTTGTTACATGGTTTAGAAACTAAATGCTCATATCTGAGGTCACTTATGTCTACACTCAACTTAATAGCTCTGTGGTCATAGATGCTCAGCAGCCTCCACTGTCAAATGGGAATAATGACAATCACTGGAATCTGGTCTGTAAGGTGCTTAAGTTCTAGCACATTGTAAGCACTTAGTAATTTGTAGCCTGTAGAGGCCATGACACCTGACTGTCCATTTCCTGAATGCTAGGAGACAATACCTGCTAGGTACACTGACAAGAAAGTCAGTCCATCCAAAGACTCCCCTGGACCTCCAGGCAGCCGCTTCTCTTCCCTATTACTGAGTGTCTCCCAGCCACCTCTTTCACTCATGGTGCTGAAAGAATCAAGGTACCATTTCTGTATTGTTCTCATTCCTCAAAATGGGTCTCTTCCAGGAGATGTTTGAGATCCTAGTTACTTACTGGCATTACTTAACCTTAAGTAATGCCAGTAAGTAACTAGCATTAGACACACACACACAACAAGATCAATGCCAGGTTCCTCTCCCAAGCTTATGGGTATTTTGACATTCAACTTTAGCTTAACCTTTCTACCTCCCACAGGAAGAAATGGGTGAAATCTCTTCCCAGTGAAAAGATGACGAGAAAATCTACCTTTGAGATCAGGTTCCGCTGGGTAATGTCTATGTGAAATTGTGTAAGCCATCTCACTACTGTTAGTAAATGAAGGAACAAAAATCACCGTCACCCTACTTCCCAGATACAGAATAAACAATGGTAGATTGAGTGAAATTGAAGGTACATAAAAGCCATTTGCAAAATACTGGGCTTTAGGACTGTGAGTGGTGACCCTGTCTGAGCAGAAGGACTCCCTCTAATGCTGAGACTATATTTCTTAAGGTCCTGGCTCTTTTGACTAATTAAAAAGAGGGAGAAACAGTAGGGTTATAGGAGCAGAGATTCTAATAAATTTAAGAAACATGAGACAATTGAGACTACAGCAGTTACTAACTGTGTGATCATGTGGGTTCTCACAACTTCTGAATATGTATATAATGAAGTTTTACAACACCTACCTCCTAGAACAATTGAAATTTAATGTGTCAATGAATGCAAAAATGTATTGGTTTGACAGAGTATTTACTAAATGTCAATTATTATAAACTAGGGGCCCAGTGCATGAATTCGTGCACCTTGAAAGGAACTGGAGGCCGTAAGTTGCGGTGGGCACAGGGGCGGGTCTTGGCCCATCCTTGGAGCCCCTGCCAGGTCCATCCTACTGAGCCTCCCCAGGTCCCCTGTCTGTCAGCAGCCCTTCTCCCACCGCCACTGACAGCGCGAAGCGATTTGAGCCAGTGCCAGTTTCAGGAGCGAGCAGCAGCAGTGCCGGCAGCAGATGAGAGCAAAGAATTTTCAATAACCACCAGAGGCTAGCCCCAATTACAGCAACTGGCGCCGAGCCTTGGACTAGCATCCCCGCTCACCTACTCCACCATCCCACCATGGCCGATGCCCACTATGTTCTGCGCTCTGCCACCTGGTGGTCAGCACACATGATAGCGACTGGTTGTTTGGTTGTTCCACCATTCGGTCTATTTGCATATTAGCCTTTTATTATATAGAATGTGAAGATCAGTACTAGAAATAGTGATGGTTATTCGGGTAACTGTGAATCCTAATAGGCACTTCCCATCCCTCAGGGTCCCCAGTTCTCACATGCCAGATCTCAGATCTCAGGTGTTTCCTGTCAATGGATCCTCATTTCTGAGCCAGCATGAAGCACCAGATGCAGATGGAGATAGATGCACTGAGGTAAGTTTACTTCTTGGCAAAAAGATGGATGTGCATTTAGACTTGTCTCACCAGAAGATTTACCCAATGACAGGATATGAGCTCCACAATGCCTCTTGAGAGGGTGAGAGCTCCGATAAGGTAGCACAGGAGCTAGGTCAAATCTTTGGCCCTTTGCGCTGATCTTCTCAAGATGTTGTTTGATTAAATTCCTACATTTGATCTTGGCTTCATTTGGGTAGTTAGCACATCATAAAAATAATGACTAAAATTTTGTGTGTTCATTTTACACAGGCACTGTTCTTAGATATTCATGTGTCTTGAATTAGAACCCTCTTATTGACTCTAGGAATGTGTGATATTGGTATCTTCACATACTGTGGCATAATATGTGGCCATGATAGAATCAGCTCCTTAAGTCAGCCAACCAGAGAGCAATGTCACCAGACTCCCAGCACAAGGAATCTGGCTGCAGAGCCTTACCTTTACTCAGTCCTCTGTCAGGTGTGCCCAGAGGGTCATGGAGCAGAGGAAAAAGTTCCTGTGTTTCCCATTTATTCTTGCATCTCTAATTAGTAGCACGGTGCCAGGAACCTGGGTGATTAAATAATAAGGATGAATTTGTTCTGGTTTCATTTGAAAGAAGCCATATTGGGCATTGAAGGTGTGTTGCTTGCAATGAAAACTATAGCAGATTATATGATGCAAGGAGATGTTATTTTTCTCCAGGAGAAAGTAGGAAACCCTACAGTGGTGACCATAAACACACTTTCAAAGTCTCTAGCCTTCTTCACTGTCCTTTCATCCCCAGCAGACAGAAGAGCAGCATGAGGCCTGAGAACCAGAGCAGCGTGTCCCACTTCCTCCTCCTGGGGCTCCCCATCCCGCCAGGGCAGCAGGGCGTGTTCTTCACCCTGTTCCTGGGCATGTACCTGACCACAGTGCTGGGCAACCTGCTCATCATCCTGCTCATCAGGCTGGACTCTCGCCTGTACACGCCCATGTACTTCTTCCTCAGCCACTTGGCCTTCTCTGACATTTCTCTCTCCTCTGTCACTGTCCTAAGATGCTCATCAACATGCAGACTGAGCGTCAATCCATCCCCAATGTGGGATGTATTTCTCAGTTGTATTTTTTCATTCATTTTGCTGGTCTTGATAATTTTCTTCTGGCTGTGATGGCATATGACAGGTACGTGGCCATCTGTCACCCTCTGTACTACACCACCATCATGAAGGAGGGGCTGCTTGCATTGCTGGTGGCTGGCTCTTGGATAGTTGCCTGTGTCCATGCTCTTATTCATACCCTCCTCTTGGTCAGACTGTCTTTCTGTGCTGACAATACCATCACCCACTTCTTCTGTGACCTCA
The DNA here is from genome assembly GCF_000147115.1 of Myotis lucifugus. NCBI lineage: Eukaryota > Metazoa > Chordata > Mammalia > Chiroptera > Vespertilionidae > Myotis > Myotis lucifugus. Next base: position 4,621,534 of record NW_005871135.1, read on the forward strand.
CTGCACTCCTGAAGCTGAGCTGTTCAGATACCTCCCTCAATGAGCTGGTCATATTCACCGAGGGAGGAATGATTTTCTTTTTGTGTTTTGGTGTTATTTCATGCTCCTATATCCGTATAGGGACTATCATCCTGAGGGTGCCCTCCACTAAGAGACTCTATAAAGCCTTTTCTACCTGTGGCTCCCATCTCTTTGTGGTGTCTTTATACTACGGGACACTTGTGTTTACTTTTCCTCCACAGCATGGGATTCTAAAGATATAATTGCTTCAGTCATGTATACAATAGTTACCCCCATGCTGAACCCCTTCATCTACAGCCTGAGGAACAGAGATATCCAACAGGCCTTAGAGATGTGTGTCAATAGTGTTAAGTTCTTTAAGCAGCAATCATTAAATCCTCCTGTTGTAGTCAGGAGCACAGTGAGATAGATCTAAAATTATTGTATGGTTGAACTTCCATATAACTTTCATAGAATATGCGTTTTGTCATCATGTACATGTGTTGTTAATATGTTATCTAGGTCATATTTGCTACTTGGATTGTTAATAATTCTTTATTACTAATTGATATTTTTTGCTTGTTCATCATCTCTTACAAGATGTATGCAAAATCTCAAGCAAAACATTTTGCACAATTATAATTGTGGATTTTTGTTTTTTTCCTCTGAGTCATGTCTGTTTTTGTTTATGTATTGTTTATACTGTGTTAATGAGGATGCCCTGATTTAGCATCATAGTCTGCTTCTGGTGAACTTTCCATTTATTTTTTCCCCCTGATATTTTAATGTTGGATTTTCTTGGATTCAAGCTGATTATTCCCAGCTCACATTCAATGCCATCATTTTGGTAGATTGCAATCATTCAAAGTAAGAAAAATTACACTTTGGTAATTCCCAGCTACTACCAAAAAAAGCTTTGTAAAAAGAGAGAAACTTTAAAAAATGCACTTAACAGCACACAATTGCGTTTATAATTAGAAGGTATTTCTAGTACTTGGTCCTACCTTAAGACCTCATCTACTTCTGATACTTTCTATATGTACAGATGCAGATAGAGATATAGATACTAGGGTAGTGTAGATGGTAATGATGCAGCTTTCTTGCGGTTAGTGTTTACATGGTTTTTCTCTTCTATCACTTGAAACTTTTCTTTGTCCTTATATCTGTGAGATGTCCATTGTTAACAATGTAATGTTAGATTTTGGTCTTTTAATGTAGAATAGCAATTATTATATTTCTGGAGAATTGTATCTATTAACATCTAATGTAATCCTATATTATAAAAGGCTAATATGCAAATTGACCAAACGGCAGAAAGACCGGTCGCTATGATGCACACTTACCACCAGGGGGCAGACTCTCAATGCAGAAGCTGCCTCCTGGTGGTCAGTTTGCTCCCACAGGGGGAGGGCAGATCAGCCAGAAGCCGGGCTCACAGCTGGCGAGCACTTAGGCGCACTCCTCATGTCAGTTCAACATCCCCCGAGGGCTCCCAGACAGTGAGAGGGTGCAGGCCAGGCTAAAGAACCCCCCAAGTGCATGAATTTCTTGCATTGGTCCTCTAGTCTATATATATAAAAGCCTAATATGCAAAGTGTCCCTTTGGGAATTCGACTGACCAGAAGTTCGATCGCTCTCTATGACGTGCACTGACCAGCAGGGGGCATTGTGGAATGAAGGAAGGCCCTGGCCAGCATCCAGCAGCCAGGAAAGGGAGGCCATGGCCGGCTGCCTGCAGCCACTAGGGACCCTACCCGTGCATGAATTTTGTGCACTGGGCCTCTAGTTATAATATATTTGCATTATATTTTTTCTTTTTGTATTTATATTTTCAATATTACTATGTTTTTTTATTGTTTTCTTAAAGCTCTGTACTTCCTTTTTTAAAATATATTTTTATTGATTTCAGAGAGGAAGGGAGAGAGAGACAGAGATAGAAACATCAATGATGCAAGAGAATCATTGATTGGCTGCCTCCTGCATGCCCCCTACTGCGGATTGAGCCTGCAACACGAGCCTGTGCCCTTGAATGGAATGAACCCAGGACCCTTCAGTCCATAGGCTGACACTCTATCTTCTGAGCCAAACTGGCTATGGCTCATATTACTATGTTTTTTATTTGATACATCTGTTTCACATTTATTCTCTCTTGTCTTCCTTCTTTTTGATTAATTAAATATATTTTTGTTATATAATTCCCCCTCTATTTACTTCTTGTTCATATATTATTATTATTTTACTAGAGGCCCAGTGCATGATTAAATCGTGCGTGTGTAGGGTCCTCTAGGCCTAGCCTGTCATCAGAGCCATGTCTGCCACCCCGCGATGCCTCGCACACTCCCTGGATGCTGCCGGTGCCCTGCAATGCTCCACCAATGCTGCCGGTGCTCTAGGGTGGGGTGGGGGGAGGGCCCAAGAGGTGCTCCATGCACCTTCTGGGACTGGTCATTTGGTAGGCCCATTGTTACCACGTTACAGCCACAGGCTTTTATAATATAGATAATCATTTTATATATTTTATGTAGAGATTATTTTTACTTTCTCTTTAATTTTTAATTGTAATTTAAATACAAAATATGAAATTTATTATTTTAGCTCTTGCAGTGGCATTTAGAACACTCATCACCTAGATCAGGGGTGGGCAACCTTTTTGTGAGTGCGTGCCCAAACCAGCAAAATGTCTGACTCAAAATTCTTCTGCGTGCCAACCCTAATTTTTTGAGAACATGTTACGCCTACTTGATATCTCTTAAGGTGTATGTATGTGAAGAACCTTGAAGAAATAATAAAATTCATTCTAGCTACAAAAACAGTATATGATGATGAAAAATACATTTATTTTTTAATGTATACATGTACACTGATAGTCCGACAGAAAACTTTATGAATCCGTTTGATATTATCAGTGGGACTTTTGCTGCTGCATCACTGATGACAGAGATTTTACATCAGGTCTATGTTTCATAACCTTCAGAGATATGCACGAGCTACTACTTTCATCCATCAGGCTACTCCTATTACGAGACTTAACAAAATTCATCACTGAAAACAAAGATTCACAAGCATATGTGGATGAAAACATGGAGAGTAACGCTGTTGCAAAGTTTTTTAAACAGAAATAATTTTCTAGATTGGCATTCCAAGTCCTCAATAGTTCGTTTTCGACACTTCTCTCTGGTACTCCTGTCTCTAGTCGCTTTTTTTTCAATGTTTTCCAAGACAACTCTAAGGTCAATAAATTTCTGCTTCCAAATAAAAAAGTCGATATTAAGAACAAAATTGTAAATGGAAGATTATTAGAGAGGGTTTCGCGTGCCAGCAAAAGTTACTGGTGTGCCATGTTTGGCACGCGTGCCAGGGGTTGCCCACCCCTGACCTAAATCTCATTCTAGGACACCTAAAAAAAACTCTATAGAACATCAGTGTAATCAAGTGTTTGGCAATTGTGAAAAAATTAGCACAAAGATATCTATGAATCAGTATGAAGAAACATCAGGATAAATGGGAAAAAAAGCAATGTGTAAAAGAGCATTTACAAGATTCCAATTTTAAGTGAAAATAAAGGGGAGATAGAACACACATACATCTGCCTATCTGAGCAAAAAGAAACTCAGGAAGAATAAAACAGATCTGGAAACAGCCCAGGTGTCCATCTATATATATATAAAAAGCCAGCATCCATAAGGACTGGAACGACCAATGCCTGGTCGCTATGATGCCCACTGTGGCCAGCGAACTGACCTTATTAAAAGGTGGGGCCAGCCGGCCAACCTCCTGCAGACCCTCCCCCTGGCCAGCCCACCCCTGATTGGCCCACCTCTCACGATAGGCCTGCAGCCCCGCCCCCAGACCAGCCCGCCCTTGATTGACCCCCAACCCCAATAGGGAAGGGGTCTGGTTGGCCAACCTCCTGCAGCCCCTCCCCTACAGCTGGCCCCGCCCCTAATGGGACCCTACCACCAATTGGCCTGCAGTTCCTCCCCCTGGCCAGCCCTGCCCCTGATCACCTCTCACCCCAATAGCGGGTGGGGCCTGCCAGCCAACCTCCCGCAGCCGCGACCCAACCTGGCCACACCCCAGGTCAGCCCCCCACCCCGATCAGGGCAGGGCCAGCTGGTCCATGCTCCATAGCCCCTCTCTATGGCCAGCCCCACCCCCAATCGGCCCCCCAACCCAATAAGGGGTGGGGCTGGCTGGCCAACCTCCTGCAGCCCCTCCCCCTGGCCAGCCCCATCCCTGATGGGCCCTCACCACCCTGATTGGCCTGAAGCCCCTCCTCCTGTCTGGCCCCACCCGTGATTGTCCTTCCATCCCAATAGGGGGGTGGGGTTGGCTGGCCAAGCTCCTGCAGCCCCTCCCTCTGGCTGGCCCCACCCCTGATAGGCCCCCCCCCATCTCGATCAGGGGTGGAGCCCACTGGCCAATTGCCCACTGCCCCTACCCTAGCTGGCCTAGCCCTGATTGAGCCCTGATCAGGGCAGGCCGGCTGGCCAACCTCCCGCTATCTCCACCTCCCAACAGGCCCAGCCTTGGTCTGCCCTGATTGTGGCAGATCTGGCTGGACCCTACCTGTGCACGAATTCGTGCACTGGGCCTCTAGTCAATAGATAAGTGAATAAAACAACGGTGGTACATTCATACAATGGAATACTACTCGGATGTAAAAAGGAAGAAAATCTTATTTTTTGCAACAGCATGGATGGGTTTGAAAATTATTATGCTAAGTGAAATGAGCCAGTCACAGAAAGGCAAATAAAATATGATAGCACTTATATGTAGAATCTAATGGACAAATAATATTTTTCAAAAAATAGAAACAGAAGCATAGATACACAGAACAGACTGACAATTATCAGTGGGGAGTTGGTTACTGGGGCTGGATGAACAGGTGAGGGGATAAAGCAAAAATATATATATTTACAAATATATATATATATATATATATATATATATATATATATATATATATGAATGACAGATAGACACAGACGAGGAAGTGAACACAGGGGGAAAAATGGGGATGAAATGAGACATGATTTCGGGTGGTGAACTTACCATGCAGTATACAGATTTCGGGTGGTGAACTCACCATGCAGTATACAGATGATGTTTTACTGAATTGTACGCTTGAAACCTATTTGGTTTTATTAAGCAATGTCACCCCAATAAATTCAATAAAACAGAAACTAATGAGATTTTTTACCTACAGGAGGTGAGGCAGAAGAGATGGGAAGATGAGGACAGTTATTTGTAAACTTTTGACTATGTTATCTTTTGCCATTGAAAAATAAACAAAAGAGGTGGTGAATAAAGCAAAACAGAATAAAACAAAACAGGCCTAGCCAGCTTGGCTTAGTGAAGAGAGTGTCAGCCTTCAGACTGAAGGATCCCAGGTTCAATTCCAGTCAAGGGCACGTACCTCAGTTGCAGGTTAGATCCACAGCCCTGGTTGGGGCACATGCAGGAGGCAACCAATTGATGAGTCACTCTCATATTGAAGTTTCTCTCTCTCTCTCTCTCTCTCTCTCTCTCTCTCTCTCCTCCTCTCTCTAAAAATCAATGGAAAAATATCTTTAGGTGAGGATTAACAAAACAAAAAAGAATAAAATAAAACAGAAACAAAGAATAAAACAAAACAAATGGACCTAACTATATTTCAAATGAATACCATAATTAGACTAAAGGGGAAAATAAAGTAAGTAACTAAATTAATTTTTGAACCCCCAATTTTGACTATATACTCTCACAAGTGAAAAACAACAACACTTGAAATAAAGGTTTAAGCTGTATTTAGTGTCACGGACAGTGGTGTGAGTTCAAGATTCTGAAACAACTCACCATGTATCCAAAGATTCAGCAAATAAGTAAACATTGAGGAACAAGGAGTCCCTCTCACTCTCGGGGAGAGGAGCTCTGTACATGGGAAAGGAGACGCTGCAAAGAACACTATGGTGCCAAACTAGAATTAGAGATATGAATTCAAACTTATGGGTTTTAAAATGTATAAATGGATTGCAACTTATAGCTTATATGTCAACATCTATACTGTTCCCATTCCCCATTCTTTCTGTCCCACTCCAGACCCACCTCCCGTGAGTAAACTTTCCTTTAGTTTCTTAGTTTCTAGTTTCTATTCCTTGTGTTTCTTTTATATATATTTCCAGTTGGCTTCTCTGAGACCATTTAGAATCCTTGCAGGCAATAAACACACCTAAGGCTTCAAAATGAATAACTACAGTAATGGATTATAACTTAGAGAATAAGAATCCACAAGTCCATAATGAAATAAATAAATAAATAAATAAATAAATAAATAAATAGAAATAAATGAGGTGGAATATGGGCAAGTTCCTTCTTATAGGAGAATACAACTAATAAATATATAAGAAATGATAGAATTGGAAGAATAACTATTTGGCCACCACTTTTGGAATAATTTTCTCATATGAAAATCAAACAATGAATATTAAGTATAGTAGGTGAAATTTTAATAAGCAAAAATTTCATGGTTACATAGTATCAAAATATGTACCTAAATAATACCTATTAAGTATAAGGTTAAAATAATAACTAAAAAATGGCAACTTTAGAGTAGAGAACCTTGTACACATACCTTAGCTAACTGGTCAAGGATAACTTTTTATGAGGCCAGCATTACCCTAATTTCAAAACCAGATAAAGACACAACAAAAAAAGAAAATTACAGGCCAATATCCCTGGTGAACATAGATGCTAAAATCCTCAACAAAACACTAATAAAGTGGATCCAGCAACATATTAAAAAGATCATACACCATGACCAAGTGGGATTTATTCCAGGGACGCAAGGTTGGTAAAATATTCACAAATTAGTAAATGTCAGCACACAAACAAACTGAAAGACAAAAATCGCATGATCATATCAATAGATGCAGAAAAAGCATTTGACAAAATCCAACACCCATCCTATATAATAAAAGGGTGATATGCAAATTGACCCTATCAGCAGAACGACTGGGAATGACTGGTCACTATGATACACACTGACCACCAGGGGGCAGGCGCTCAATGCAGGAGATGCCCCCTGGTGGTCAGTGCGCTCCCACAGGGGGAGCTCTGCTCTGCCACAAGCCAGGCTGATGGCTGCCAGTACAGCGGTGGTGGTGGGAGCCTCTCCCGCCTCCTCAGCAGCACTAAGGATGTACGACTGCAGCTTAGGCCTGCTCCCTGCTGGCAAGTGGACATCTCCCAAGGGCTCCTGGGCTGCCAGAGGGATGTCTGACTGCCAGCTTAGGCCTGGTCCCCCGGGGAACGGGCCTAAGCCAGCAGGTGGACATCCCCTGAGTGGTCCCAGACTGTGAGAGGGCACAGGCCGGGCTGAGGGACCCCTCCTCCCCCGAGTGCACAAATTTTTGTGCACTGGGCCTCTAGTTTTTTAATAAAAACTTCACATGGTGAAGGCCTGGGCCGAGGCGGGGGGTGGGGGCAGGCTAGAAGGGGTCCTTGGGGGAAAAGGGGAATATATGTAACATTTTCAACAATAAAGATTAAAATAAAAAACTCAGCTAAGTGGGAATAGAGGGATCATACCTCAACATAATAAAGGCCACATATGACCAACTTATAGCCAAAATTATACTCCATGGGCAAAAACTAAAACTATTTCCCCTAAGGACAGGAACAAGACAGGGATGTCTGCTTTCACCAATCTTATTCAACATAGTACTGGAGTTTTAATAGCCACAGCAATCAGACAAGAAGAAAAACTAAAAGTCATCCAACTTGGAAAGGAGGAAGTAATAAAAAGAAGCAAGACAGTCTAATAAATGGAACAAAGACAGTCTTTTCCATAAATGGTGCTGGGAAAATTGCATAGATACATGCAAAATAAAAAATAGAAAAGAAAGAACCACTTACTTACAAGAGTAAACTCAAAATGGATAGAATACTTAAATATAAGTCGTGAAACCATAAAATCATAGAAGAAACCATAGGCAGAAAAATCTCAGATATCACTTGTAGCATTATGTTTGTAGAGACATCTCCTAGGGCAAGAGAAACAAAAGAGAAAATAAACAAATTGGACTACATCAAAATGAAAAGCTTCTAAACAGCAAAACAAACCATAAACATAACGAAAAGGGAGCCAACTGTACGGGAGAACATATTTGCCAACGATACATCTGATAAAGGATTAATATCCAAAAATATAAGGAACTCATACAATTAAACAAAAGGAAGACAAACAATCCAATTAAAAATGGGCAAAGGACCTAAATAGACACTTTTCCACAGAAGACACACAGATAGCAAAGACATATGAAAAAATGCTCAAAGTCACTCATCATCAGAGAGATGAGATTCAAATTCAAACTACAACGAGGTATCACCTTATACCTATCAGAATGGCTACCATCAACATATCAATAAAGTGCTGTTGAGGATGTGCAGTATAGGAAACCTTAATACACTGCTGGTGGGAATGCAGATTGTTACAGCCGCTACGGAAAACAGTATGGAGTTTCTTAAAAATTAAATAAGGAAATGCCATTTGACTTCGAAATTCCACTTCTAGGAATATATCCTAAGAAACCCAGAACACCAATCAGAAAGAATATATGCACCCCTATGTTCATAGCAGTGCAATTCACAATAACTAAGATCTAGAAACATCCCACCAGTAGATGAGTGGATAAAAAAGCTGTGGTACATTACACCATGGAATACTATGCAGCTGTAAAAAAGAAGGATCTTTTACCCTTTGAGACAGCGTGAAGGGACCTGCAGAGTATTACACTAAGCAAAAAGCCAGTCAGAGAAAGGCAAATATCACATGATCTCACTTAAATGTGGAATCTAATGAACAAAATAAGCTGATGAACAAAATAGATCCAGTGACATAGAAGCATGGAACATACTGTCGAATCTCAGAGGGAAGGCAGGCATGGGTGGGTGGGTGGGAAGAGATCCACCAAAGAATGTGTATGCATGTATGCATTATCAATGGATCCACATAATATTATGGTGAAGGTCTGGGGTAGGGAGTGGGGCAGGCGAGAAGGGTTAATGGGGGGGAAAATGGGACATATGTAATACTTTCAACAATAATTTTTTTGAAAATTTGTTAAAAAAGAATAAAAACTCCTGCTATTGGAAACATTATCATATGCCTTCTGATAATATGCACTGTGGTATATCAGCTATAAATATAAGCCTGAAATAGACATATAAACATACATACATATATACATATAGACACAGAGAAGGTAAACATAGTAGAATGTTAACCTTTGGGGAATTGGCTGAAGATTGACCAGGAATTCTTAATATCACTATTACAACTTTTCTATATCTTTAAAATCATTTCAAAATAGAAAGTTGAAAAATCTTTTTTCCCAGCTGGAGCAATGCCCAAGAACAAAGCAGTCCAGGGCATGACTGGAATCAGGGACACTGTCCCCTAGGACTCCAGTCCCTCTGGCTCTTGGACACACAGCTCCCAAAGGGCGGTCAGAAATTAGCCACAAGCTTGGGGACTTGGTTGCAGTCTCTCATTAGCAGTTAAGTGCCATCTGTGGACTCATTTCTCTGGAGCTGCTTAAGGAAAAGGAAAGTCCGTAGAAATGCCAAGTCCCCAAGTATTTACTCTGTGTGTCTGATGTTAGGTCTCCTGAAGAAAAGCTGAGGAGATGGGCGATAATTTGGAGCAGAAGGTGTCTGAACTCACCAATGATGAGCCCAGGTGAGAGGAGCTGGAAATCTGCCTTTGCCGATGCACCTGCCTGTGTGCTAGTGGGTTCATGTGTGAGACTCTGTGTCCATGACCCTGTGTGTGTGCACGTATTGTATATGCTTGTATATGTGCTGTTTGATAATTATGTGTGAGTATGTGCTATGGATCTGACTCACAGTCTTGTTTTAGTGTCTGTAGACCAAGTTAACAGCCTCCTGGCGTGTGGTAAGGGACTCCTGATTCATGTCTGTGACTGTAAACACTGGTATCACAGCTGAGCACCGGAAGTGAGACTGTGGTCTCTGCTGCTGGACAAGGAGATGCCGACCTCATGAGGAACCAAGGTCAGCTCAGAGAGAGCTCAGGCCTCTGTTCAGCAGTGTGTTGTGGCGCACATGTGAGCTGTGCCTGGTGGTGACGCTCTCGTGTATGAGAGCTGGAAGTTATATTATTGGATTTTCTCTGTGTGTATGTGATCATGTGTGTGACCATATGCATGGGTGTTGGTGGTGGTTTAATGACTGTGACTGTGGCTGAATAGACCTAACTGCCCCATGCTGACTGCCCTCCCCCAGCAAGGGTGAGGTCAGAAGGAGGGAAGTTCATTAATACACTCTCATTAATAGTAGAGTGTACGCTGTTTGTTGTAGCGAGTGTGGCTGGGTATGCATATGTGTTGGGTGTGTCTTATAAGATTTTTGAATTGTTTGTGGTCTTGTGTGTTTTTGGTGAAGTGTATGTGGTGTTTGAGTTATGTATATGTGGTGAGCTGAGTGTTCACCAGGTGCATCATGAAGCAGGTGTGTTGATGTGCATTGTGAGTATGTTTTGGGATGAGAGGTATATTATTGTACTAGAGGCCCGATGCATGAAAATTCATGCCAGAATAGGCCTCCCTTTCCCCGGCTGCTGACACTGGATTCCCTCTGGTACCCAGGAACCGGGCTTCCCTCCAGGTTCTTCCAGAATGATGCCCAGAACGACACCTGTCTAATTAGCATATTACCCTTCTATTATTATAGACTAGAGTCCTGGTGCATGAAATTCATGTACGGGGGTGTGGGGGGGTTCCTCAGCTCAATCTGCACCCTCTTGTAATCCGGGACTGCTGGTTCCTAACCACTTGCCTGCCTGATCACCCCAACCACTCTGCCTGCCTCTCCCTACCTGCCTCATCGTCCCTAACTGTTCGCATGCCTGCCTGATCACCCCTAACTGCCTCTGACTCAGCCCCTGCACCTGGGACCTAGGCTTCCTTCCTTCTGGCCGCAGGCAACAGGACCCGGGTTTCCCTACCTCTGGCCGGCCACAGGCACCTGGGACCTAAGCCAGCTTCACCCGGGCTGGCTTTTGGAACCCAGGACCTCAGGCGGCTTTGCCCGGGCCCAGCTTTGCCAGGAAGGATGTCCAGAATGACATCCGGAAGACTTTTGGTCTATCCAGTCTAATTAGCATATTACCCTTCTATTATTATAGATGTTATGTATGTCCAACTTTGTGTTAATTCTGACTTGTATGTATGCATATGAGTGTTTATGAGATATTGGCTATTCTTCCTTTAGGATGGAAATTTGATCAAGTGTGACTTACATTCTCAAATCAGCTCTGTGGTGTGTGTGTGTGTGTGTGTGTGTGTGTGTGTGTGTGTGTGTACCCATGACTCAAGTATTTTCTAAAGTGTCCTCCTTCTGGGGCACCATTACCTAAGATACTCAAATTCTAAACAACACCCTGTTTCTTGAAATGGATCTGCTATCATTTTTATGTACCTGAGTGTGACTGAGTTGCTCAAAATTTTCCAACCTTTTCTTTATTTTTACTAAACATCCCAGGGAAACAAACAAACAAACAAACAAACTAACCATATCTCCAGGCATCATGATATGTGGAAGGTGTTGAGCAGAACTAGCATTAAATAGTGAGGAGACCTGGAGAAGGTATATAAAACATTGGTCTCACTTTCACATCTATACATTGGAAAGACTGACACAAGTTTTGTGAATCTCACAGAGGCCCTCTGTAAACAGTTATTGCATAAATAGGCCTAATGTATTTGAGAATTTTTTTGTCAGTTGGAAAGTAAATAAATATGAAGGACTATAATTATCTAGTAAAGGGAATAAAAAATTTTTGGACAACTCTGGGTCCTCACAGCTCTAAAATAATATACTGTGCTTGGCTCCTAAGCAAAATAAGAGAAATTTCCCTGTGTAACAGTTAAGAGCATGGGTTCTGATCACACAGACATTAGACTGAACCCCATAAAGTAGCTAATACTTGGTGATTTTTAATTTATAGAAAATGGTAATACATATATATCAAGTTATAAACAGTACATATCATATATGTAATAGATACTAATATACACACGTGTATTTGTGCGCCATTCTGTCCCTGCTGTACTGCTCTGTGCCTACAGAATTTGTGTCATTAATTTTTCTATTTCTTAAAAACTAAAATTGGTCAAAGAATAAAAATTCTTAGAGCAGCCGTGAAGAGGTTTTAAAATATGAGAATGCAAGGCTAATGTGTGGATTTAATTAGGAAATGTAGGTAAAGGCCTTAGCCTGGTATCCCAATGTTCATCTAAATGTTCAGCATTATTATGGAAGACACTTTGTGGACTATTGTGGTTTTGAAGATATTCTGGCATCAAGTGGGTTTCAATGGCACCCATTTCCAGAGTGTCCCTGAGTTTAGAGCTGAGGGTCAATGGGAGCCCGCAGGTTCACAGGAGGTCTGACAATGCTCCAACAACACCCACTCAGTATTGGAGTCTCATGTTACTTTTAGGCAGAAACAACCGACACCACTTTGCAGGGGCTCACCTTCTATTCCTGCCACAGTGAATCATTATGGTTTGGCTCTGGCCTGGTGTAGAAATGATCACTCCATGTTCATGAAGATGTAAATTCATAGAAGTTTACTGCTATGTGATGAGGTCTTGTGACTACTTTGGGGTTCAATGTGTTATTGGAGCCAGACTGGGAGAGAGGGAAGAGGCATAGATCCACAGATGTGAGAAATTAATATGAAAGTATTTAAAATTTAATGGTTTTCCCATTAATGACAGTATGAGTTGAGATGTCCTGTTCATCCTTTCTAAGTTCCTGAGATTCCCAAGCCTTCTTCATCCCCAGCAGACAGAAGAGCAGCATGAGGCCTGAGAACCAGAGCAGCGTGTCCCAGTTCCTCCTCCTGGGACTCCCCATCCCGCCAGGGCAGCAGGGCGTGTTCTTCACCCTGTTCCTGGGCATGTACCTGACCACGGTGCTGGGCAACCTGCTCATCATCCTGCTCATCAGGCTGGACTCTCGCCTGCACACGCCCATGTACTTCTTCCTCAGCCACTTGGCCTTCTCTGACATTTCTCTTTCTTCTGTTATTGTCCCAAAGATGCTCAGGAACATGCAGACTCAGCAACAATCCATCTCCTATGTGGGATGCATTTCTCAGTTGTATTTCTTCATGCTTTTTGGTACTCTTGACAATTTTCTTCTGGCTGTGATGGCATATGACAGGTATATAGCCATCTGTCACCCTCTGCACTACACCACCGTCATGAAGGAGGGGCTGTGTCTGCTGCTGGTGGCTGGCTCCTGGATTCTCTCCTGTGTCATTGCCCTTTTGCACACCCTCCTCTTGGTCCGACTGTCTTTCTGTGCTGACAATGCCATCATCCACTACTTCTGTGACCTCGCTGCACTCCTGAAGCTGAGCTGCTCAGACACCTTCCTCAATGAGCTGGTCATATTCACCGAGGGAGGAATGATTTTATTTTCATGTTTTGGTGTTATTTTGGGCTCCTATATCCTTATAGGGACCATCATCCTGAGGGTGCCCTCAACTAAGAGAATCCTTAAAGCCTTTTCTTCCTGTGGCTCCCATCTCTCTGTGGTGTTTTTATACTACGGGACAGCTACAGGCGTTTACTTTTTCTCCTCATCATGGGGTTCCAAAGACATAATTGCTTCAGTCATGTATACAGTAGTTACCCCCATGCTGAACCCCTTCATCTACAGCCTGAGGAACAGAGATATAAAACAGGCCTTAGAGATGTCTTTCAATAGGGTTAAGTTCTTTAAGATGCAATCACTAAATCCTCTTGTTGCAGTGAGGAGCACAGTTAGATATATCTCTTAAAATTATTGTATGGTTTACACCTCTATATTTCTTTCATAGTATATACATTATCTTGCCATGTATAAATGTTGTTTATATGGTTACATTTGCTTCTAGGATTGTTAATAATTTTTTATTCATAATTGATAGTTTTTGCTTGTCCATAATCTCATAATATATATGCAAAATCCCATGCAAACCCATTACACAATCATAATTGTGGTTTTTCTCATTCTGTTTTGAGATATCTGATTTTTTGTTTATGCAGTTTTAAAAATTTTATGCTATAGAAGACTCACTTATTTAGCATCATTATCTGCTCCTGGTGACCTTTCTTTTTTTTGAACTGTTTTTTTACGCTGGTTTAAAGCTGATTGTGCACATCTCTTCCTAATTCACAATCAATGACATCATGTTGTCTGACTGCAATCAGCCATGGTCAGAATAATTACACTATGAAATTATGTGCTGCAAAGCCTAGTTGTTAGAAAAGAAGAGGAATGGAGTTTTTAAAAATGCATTTAAGATCAAACTACTTTGTTTATTATTATGAAAAGTTTCTAGTAGTGGGTCCCACCTTAATGTCATCTACTTCTGATAACTGTATAGATATTTATATCCATAGATATAGTTACAGACATATAGATACAGATAGAGATATAGATACCAGTATAGTATAGCTGGTCAAGATTCAACTTTCTCATGGTTAGTGTTTAAATGGTATTTCTTTTTCATCACTTTAAACTTTTCTTTGTCCTTATGTCTCTCAGGTGTGCATGGTTAAATATGTAATGCCGGTTTTTACTCATTTTATGTAAGGCAACAATTATTATATTTTTGGAGAATATTGTCTATAAACATCTAATCATATTTGAATTTTTATTTTCTATACTACTCTGTTTTTATTTGATATATCTGTTTCACATAAATCCTCTCTCATATTCCTCCATTTTAATTAAATACTTTAAAATTCAATTTTCCCTCAATTAACTTATTAATCATACATTATTATTTTTATTGTTTTATAATTATTTTCTGTTCTGTATGCAGATATCACTTCTTACTTTATTTTTAGCCATTTGAGGTATACAATTCAGTGGCATTTAGGGCACTCATCACCAATATCTCATTTTATGACCACTAAAGAACACTCTAGAGAACATCAATTGAGTATTTTGCAACTGTGAACCAAATAAAAGCAAAGGTATCTATGAAGCAATGTGGAAAATATGCAGATATATTGCTAAATGAAAAACAGCCATGTGTAAAAGAGCAGGATAGCATGTTCCTCTTTATGTAACAATGAAGGGGAATAAAATACACGTGTGTGTGCCCATTTGAGCAGAAAGAAGCACAGGAAGAATAAATCAGAAACCGAGATTGTTTACCCACAGGAGGTGGGCAGAAGGGATGGCGAGATGAGTTGGATTTTTTTTATGTAGTTTTGACTATGCTGTATTTTGCCCCCAAAAATAAATAGGAGAGGTGGTGAATAAAGCAAAATAGACTAAAACAATACAAATGACCTGAAATTATATTTCAAATTAACCCCAAAATTAGATTAAAGGGGAAAATAAAATAAATAATCTAAGCAATTCTTGAACCCATAATTTTGTCTATATATTCCCACAATTAAAAATAGTCTAAACAATGTTATAAGCTGTTGAGTCTCATTAACAGTGGTGTGAATTCAAGATTCTGAAACAAGTCACCATATATCCAAAGACTCAGCAACTAAATAAACACGGAGGAAAAGGGTTTCACTCTCACTCTCAGGAAAAGGTGCTCTGCACATGGAAAAGGAGAGGCTGGGAAGGACTCTATGGTGTCAAACCAGAATTGGAGCTATCAATCAGAAGTCATGGGTTTTAAAATGTATAAATAGGTTGCAATTTATAGGTTTATGTGAACATCTATACTGTTCCCTTTCCCCATTCTTTCTGTGCCACTCCTGACCCATCCCCCGTGGTAAAAACTTCCTTTAGTTTCTTAATTTCTGATTTTTCCTTCTGGTGTCTCTTTTATAGATATTTTCTAGTTGGCTTCTCTGTGATCATTTAGAATCTTTGTAAGTAATGAAGACACCGAAAGTTTCAAAATGGCAATGTATTATAAGTCAGAGAATAATAATCCATGTATCCATAATGATAGAAATGAATAAAGAAAATAAGGGTAAGTTCCTTCTTTTAAAGGAATATCAACTTACACCTGCCAGAATGGTTACTATCAATAAATCAACTAACAACAACTGCTAGCAAGGTTGTGGAGACAAGAAAAACCTAGGGCACTGTTGCTGGGAATGCACACTGGTGCAGCCACGGTGGACAACAGCATGGAGTTTCCTCAAAAAATTAAAAATGGAACTGCCTTTGACCTAGTGCTCCCTCTTCTGGGAACATATCCTAAGAATCCCAAAACACCAATAGAGAGAATATATGCACCCCTATGTTCATAGCATAACTATTCACATTTGTTAAGATCTGAAAACTGCCCATGTGCCCATCAGATGAGTGGATAAAAAAAGCTGTGGTACATTTACACAATGGAATACTACATGGCTGTATAAAAGAAGAAATTCTTACCCTTTGCAACAGCATAGATGGACCTGGAGAGTATTATGCTAACAAAATAAGCAAGTCAGAGAAAGACACATACCTTATGATCTCACTAATATGTGGAGTCTAATGAACAAATAAAGTGATGAACAAGATGGAATCAGAAGCATGGATACATAGAACAGAAAGGCAGAATCCAGAGGGGAGAAGGCTTGCGGTGACTAGGTAAAGAAGCTGAAAGTATTAGCTAAAGAACATATTTGCGTACCTCATGGAAACAAACAATAGTATAATGAAGGCCAAAAAAGGGGGAGGAGAGGTGGCAAGGGACAAGTCTGCAATAATATCAACAATAAAATTTTTTATAAAAAGAAAAGAATACAACTAAAAAGGAAGAAGTGATAGAATTAGAAAACTCACCATTAGACCTCCATATTTGCCATATGACCACAGACATGAATCAGTAGTCCCTCAACACAAGCCAGAAGGTAACTTGTCTACTTGTCTGCACACCCTAAAACAAGACTGTGGATCAGATACCTAGCAAACACACACACACACACACACACACACACACACACACACACCCCTTTAAAACAACATGTACCCAAGCATACACAATCCATGCACACACACACACACACACACACACAGTCATGAACACAGTGGGTGAGATTTTAATAAGAAAAATGTTAATGTTATAGTATCACAATAACTACCCGATGATACCTATTAATTACAAAAATGTTAATGTTATAGTATCACAATAACTACCCGATGATACCTATTAATTACAAATTTAAAAGAGTAACTTTTTAAAAAATGGTAACATTATAGTACAGACACCACCTTAACCAACTAATCAAGGATAAAAACTCTAGTAATTGGAAAAATTAACATCACAAACCTAATTATATGCACTGTGGTATATGCTGAAAACAAATGCTGAAAACAAAGCCTGAAACATATATGTATATATATGTATATACACATAGAAGGTAAACATCATAAAATGTTAACCATTAAGAAATCTGGCTGAAGCTTGTCCAGGAATTCGTGATACCATTTTCACAACTTTTCTATATCTTTGAAATCATTTCAAAATAAAAAGTTGAAAAAACTTTGTCCCAGCTCGAGCAATGCCCAAGAACAAAGCAGTCCAGGGCATGACTGGAATCAGGGACACTGTCCCCTAGGACTCCAGTCTCTGACTCTTGGACACACAGCTCCCAAAGGGCAGTCAGAAATTAGTCACAAGCTTGGGGACTTGGTTGCAGTTTCTCATTAGTATTTAAGTGTCATCATTTCCCTGGAGCTGGTTAAGGAAAAGGAAAGTCTGTAGAAGTGCCAAGGCCACACTATTTCTTCTGTGTGTCTGGACATTAGGTCTCCTGAAGAAAAGCTGAGGAGATGGGCGATAAACTGCAGCAGATGGTGTCTGAACTCACCAATGAGGAGCCCAGGTGAGAGGAGCTGGAAATCTGCACTTGGTGATGGATCTGCCTGTGTGCTAGTGGGTTCATGTGTGAGACTCTGTGTGTGTGCATGGATTGTGTATGATTTGTTACATGTTGTTTTATAGGTGTGTGTGTGTGTGTGTGTGTGTGTGTGTGTGTGTGTGTGTGTGTGTGTTTGCTAGGTATCTGATCCACAGTCTTGGGTGTGCAGACAAGCAGACAAGTTACCTCCTGGCTTGTGGTGAGGGACTCCTGATTCATGCCTGTCATCATAAACACTGGCATCACAGCTGAGCATCGGGAGTGAGACTGTTGCCTCTGCTGCTGGACAGGAAGATCCCAGACCTCATAAGGATCCAAGGTCAGGTCAGAGAGGGCTCACACCTCTGCTCAGCAGCATTTGCTGGTACATGTGTGAGCTGTTTGTGGGGGACACACTCGTGTGTGAGAACAGGAAGGTGTGTTGTTGGGTTTTCTCTGTCTGTTATCATGTGTGTGACCACGTGCATGGGGTGTTGTTGCTGGGTTAATGATTTGCCTATGACTGAATAGGCTTAATTGCTCCAAGCTGACCGCTTCCTCAGGAAGGAGATGGTAAGGAGGGTGTGTGCTGCTTGTTGTACTGAGTGTGGCTGGATGTGCATGTGTGTTGTTGGTGTGTGTTTCTTGTGAGAAATTTGAATTGTTTGTGGCCTTGTGAGTTTTGGTGAGGTAGGTGTATAGTGCAGAGTTATGTATATGTGGTGAGTTGAGTGTTTTCCAAGTGTGTCATGAGTCACCTGTGTTGATGTGCCTTGAGAGTGTGTTTGTGGGTGAGTGGTGCATCATTGTGTGTTGTGTATGTCTCACTTTGTGTTTTACTTGTGACTTGTGTGTATGTATATGAGTATTTATTAGCTGAACCCACATTAACCATCCTTCCATTAGGATGGGAAAGTAGTCACACGTGACTGGAATCCTCAAATCAGCTGTGTGTGTGTGTGTGTGTGTGTGTGTGTGTGTGTGTGTGTGTATGTGTGTCTGGGGCTTCCAACGTGCCCACATGACCTCAAATATTTCTTTCAGAGCCCTTCTCTGGGGGCACCATCATTGGCTGAAATAAAATTCAAAGAACCCCTGTTTCTGACACGGATCTGCTGATCTTCCCACATACCTGAGTGTGACTGCATCACTCAGAGGTTTTTAACACTTTCAGGCAAAGAAACATTAGGTGTCACGGTGCATGAAGTCAGAGTGCAGGACTGCTACCAAATGGTGGCAACCTTGAGACAGTCACTTAACTTGGTGGCCTCTGTTTTCAATCTACAAAGGGGAAGGAATGACACTTGCCTCAAAACACAGGCCCTCAACTAACATGTATTTGTAAGCAAATGATAATGAATGTAAGGGCCATTTGTCAATTGAGAAACATCATATAATTGATGAGAATTCTCTAGGCAGGGATCTAAGAAAATTTTGAAGTACTGGCAAAGGGTGTTCCCAATGAAGCGGGAAATTTCTGTGGGGAGTGAGCAAGAGCACGGGCTTTGATCATGCAGGCATATTAGACTGAACTGCATGATATAGTCAATATTTGTTCATTTTTCTCCTTTACATTTATTGTTAATTAAAGTAGACATACAATATTATATTAGATTCTTGTGTGTACAACCTGGTGATTAAACACTTATATACCTATCACCATAATAAATCTAATAACAGGCAGTCACATACAAAGTTATTACAATACTATTGACTCTATTAAAGAGTATTTGATACTTTTAACCTACAGAATATGGAAATACCTATAATTTACATCCCTTATATATATATATATATATATATATATATATATATGGAATTTACATCCCTTATATTTCTATTTCCAAACAACTGAAATAGGAAAATGACCATTCATTCTTAGTGCACCTGGAAAGATTTTTAGTCTGGGAATGTAAGGCTGATGTTGGATTTAGTTAGGAAAGTTCGTAAAAGCCCTTAGCCTCGTGTTCAGCACAGTGTTTATGCCCCCAAAATGCTCAGCATTGCTATGAAAGACAGTTTTTGAAATATTCTGTTTTGGGGTTTTTCTGGCATCAAGTGGGTTTCAATGGCCACCCATTTCTAGAGTGTCTCTGAGTTTACAACTGAGGGTCAATGGGAGCCGGCAGGTTCACCGGAGGTCGGACAATGCCCACTCAGCACTGGATTCTCACATTACTTTCAGGCAGAAACAACTTTCACCGGTTTGCAGGGGCTCACCTTCTATTTCTGCCACAGTGAATTATTATGGTTTTGCTCTGGCCTGATGTAGAAATGATCCCTTCATGCTCATCAAGATGTAAAGTCAGAGGAGTAGGGATCTTGCTTTCCTTGTTCACTGCTGCATCTCTGTCCTTACTAGAGATGTTAAAAGTAACCCTATATAATAAAAACCTAATATGCAAATTGTTCGATCTGGAGTTTGACTGCTCTCTATGACGTGCACTGACCACCAGGGGGCAGCACAGAACATGGCAGGCATCGGTGACCCGAAGCTGGCAGCAGGTGGCAGTGGAGGCGCTGCTGGCCCCAATGGGTCCCAACGAGAGTGGGACCACAGCAGGATGGTGGAGCAGGTTAGTAGGCAGCGCCAGGCCAAGGTGGGTGTGATCAATCACCCCGCAGATGGTGACCAGTAGCCGCGGTGGGGGGTGGGGCCACTGTCCAGCTTCCAGGAGCTGAGAGAGCCAAATGGGGGGGCCTGGGCCCGATTGATTGCCCCACAGGCAGGATGGTGGAGAAGGTGAGGGGGTGGCGCCAGGCCACAGCAGGGTGCCAGGTGGGACTGTGGGGCTGTGAGACTGGGGGCGCAAGCTGGAGCTGCGAGCTGGGGCCCGATCCCTACAGGCCACCCCGAGGGACCCCACCAATGCACGAATTCATGCACCGGGCCTCTAGTCTCTCTCTCTCTATATATATATGCCTAAGCAACCTTTACGACTGAACGACTGGAATGACTGGAATGACCAGTCGACCAGTCGCTATGATGCACACTGACCACCAGGGAGCAGACACTCAATGCAGGAGCTGCCCCCTTTTGTCAGTGCCCTCCCACAGCCAACCTCCCACAGCCCCTCCCCCCAGCCGGCTGACCTCCCATGGCCCCTCTCCCGGCCAGCCGGCCCCCCTGATAAGCCCCGATTGCTGGTTAGGCCTAGGGAACCGACCTGTGCATGAATTCGTACACCAGGCCTCTAGTGTTTGAATAAAACAGTGAACCCTCTCTTGCTTCTGTGTGATGATGTCTGTTTACTACTTTGGGGTTCAATGTTTTCCTGGAGCCAGACTACAATGGAGGGAAGTTGTATACATTCATTGATATGAGAAATTAATATGAAAGTATTTAAAAATGGTTTTCCCACAGAATGACAGTATGGGATGTGATGGTCCTGGTCATCATGTTTAATTTCCTGAGATTCCCACATTTTCTTCATCCCCAGCAGACAGAAGAGCAGCATGAGGCCTGAGAACCAGAGCAGCGTGTCCCACTTCCTCCTCCTGGGGCTCCCCATCCCGCCAGGGCAGCAGGGCGTGTTCTTCACCCTGTTCCTGGGCATGTACCTGACCACGGTGCTGGGCAACCTGCTCATCATCCTGCTCATCAGGCTGGACTCTCGCCTGCACACGCCCATGTACTTCTTCCTCAGCCACTTGGCCTTCTCTGACATTTCTCTCTCCTCTGTTATTGTCCCAAAGATGCTCAGGAACATGCAGACTCAGCAACAATCCATCTCCTATATGGGGTGCATTTCTCAGTTGTATTTTTTCATACTTTTTGCTGGTCTTGACAATTTTCTTCTGGCTGTGATGGCATATGACAGGTACGTGGCCATCTGTCACCCCCTGCACTACACCACCATCATGAGGGAGGGGCTGTGTATGCTACTCGTGATGGGCTCCTGGATTACTGCCTGTGGAAATTCCATGTTGAACACCCTCCTCTTGGGTCGACTATCCTTCTCTGCCAACAATACCATCCCCCACTTCTACTGTGACCTCGCTGCGCTCCTGAAGCTGAGCTGCTCTAATGTCTCCCTCAATAAGCTGATGATTTTCACCGAGGCAGGAATGCTTTTCTTTTTGTGTTTCGGTATTATTTTGGGCTCCTATATCCGTATAGGGACTATCATGCTGAGGGTCCCCTCCACTAAGAGACTCTTTAAAGCCTTTTCTACCTGTGGCTCCCATCTCTCTGTGGTGTCTTTATACTACGGGACATCTGCAGGTGTTTACTTTTCCTCCTCATCATGGGGTTCCAAAGACATAATTGCTTCGGTCATGTATACGGTAGTTACTCCCATGCTGAACCCCTTCATCTACAGCCTGAGGAACAGAGATATAAAACAGGCCTTAGAGATGTGTGTCAATAGGGTTAAGTTCTTTAAGCAGCAATCACTAAATCCTCCTGTTGCAGTCAGGAGCACAGTGAGATATATCTCCTAAAATTATTGTATGGTTGACACCTCCATATAACTTTCCTAGAATATGCATTCTCTTGTCATGTATAACCATTGTTATATGTGCACTAGCTCATGTTTGCTAATTGTGTTAATAATTTTTTATTCCCAATTGATAATTTTTGCTTATTCATTATCTCTTATAAGATAATGCAAAATCCTATGCAAAACAAGTTACACAATCATAATGGCAGGTTTGTCTCTTTCTGTTTTGAGATATGTCATTTTTTCGCTTATGCATTTTTAACATTTTTTATTACTAATCGTTTATTGAAAGCAGTAAGAGATTCCACGACACCAGATAAACCAGTTCTGAGGTTTTACCAGAGATAAATTTTAACAGCTCTAGTTTCTTCAGTGTTTATCAAAATACAAAAGAAATAAGTAGAGGTTGTTGTTTTTGATGTCAACCTGACCCTTGCAGGCTGAGGGAGTGAAAGCACATGTGGACGGGGGCTCTGAGGAGCTGGGCTAAGATGACTGGTCACCTGTCTGCACTCCTACTGGTGAGACCCAGACAACCTGGTGCAAGTGAGTGTGTGTAGGGACCAGGGGGGTCTCCTGTTCTGGCCAGAGTGGTCCCACCAAAGCACCTACACTGATCCATACTGACTGAAGGGAAGGCTGGGGCCCTCTAAGGGGTCTGAGTGGTGGTCGCACCCCCAATCCCACCCCCATAGGCAGTGGTGTCAGCACAGGTAGAAGCACGAATGCTATGGGATGCAGATGACCCAGTGAGACAAAGCCAATCAGGGACTATAAGTGACCATGCAGAATGTATTGTGGCTGGTTCTTCCCACTGCATGCTTCAGATGGCAGACAGACCACAGGCAGACTGGACTCAAGCCATTACTGCACAACCTACACTAGGCACATTTCTCCCTTCTCCATGTTAAAGTGTCTCCTTACCTTGTATTTATATTATAAAAAATGCACGGAGTTTGTGTTAAAAACCAACCACCAAAATGGATCTCAACACAGATTTAAAGCCCAGAGGAGGAGTGTTGAGGTGATCTCACAGCAACTCCTAGAGTCCCCACCCTGGGTGCCTAAAATCCCTTCTCAGTACTAAACAGTGGGTTGATTCTGATATTTTTATTTTATTTTTTTTACAAAAAGAAAAACTGAGTTATATTGCTTAGGAGTACGGAAACTGCCTCATTGGAAACAAGAACTATTTACATTAAATAAAAACCCGGTTGCAGGCTGCGTCTGCACATGTACAGCACGATGAAGCACAGTGGGACCGACCATGGAGACAGCTTCCGGCACTCACCCACAGGGGCACGTCTGCCACATGAGAGGAAAGCAGGGTGAAGGAGGGAGTGAGGGGGAAGAGAGGAGTTCGGCTCACTCTGGTTCCGGAGCTGATTGGACAGCCAGTCCAGTCCCTCATAGAGCCCGTCCCCACTGGTGGCACAGGTAGCCTGAATGGACTGGTTCCTGTGGAGCAGAGGGGAGGCCCAGCTTGTCTGTGATCTCAGCTGCATGCATGGCATTGGGGAGGTCCTGCTTGTTGAGCAGGACAGCAGCCCTGAGCTCATCCTCTGCCAGCATCCACATAAGCTTCTCTCGAGCCTCGTACACACGCTCTTGGTCATTGCTGTCAACCACAAAGAGACCTTGTGTGTTCTGGAGGTAGTGGCGCCACAGAGGCCGGATCTTGTCCTGGCCACCCACATTCCACACAGTGAAGCTGTTCTTTTTTTTTTTAAAGGGGAGAATGATGATTTTTTTATTTTTTTAAATATATTTTATTGATTTTTTACAGAGAGGAAGGGAGAGGGATAGAGAGTTAGAAACATCGATGAGAGAAACATCGATCAGCTGCCTCCTGCACAATCCTTACTGGGAACGTGCCCACAACCAAAGTACATGCCCTTGACCGGAATCCAACCTGAGACCCTTGAGTCCTCAGGCTGACGCTCTATCCACTGAGCCAAACTGGTTAGGGTGAAGCTGATGTTCTTATACTACACAGTCTCCACCTTGAATCCAGTGATAAGGATGGTGGTCATGATCTCACCCAGCTTCAACTTGTACAGGATGGTGGTCTTCCCTGCAGTGTCCAGGCCCACCACGAGAATGCACATTTCTTTTTTGCCAAAAAGGCCCCTGAAGAGGTTTGCAAAGATATTCTTCATGCTGTAGACTGGAGGGAGAGACACTGGCCAGAGAAACCCTCGGCAGCAGCCGTGCTTCTGTTATTCTGAGCCAGGCTTTGGTTTTGCTCCCACCCATTTTTAATGTTATTATGTTATAGAACACTCACTTATTTAGCATCATGATCTGTGCCTGGTGATCTTTCTTTTTTTTGAACTGATTGTTTTTATGCTGGCTTTTGTTGGCTTCTGGCTAATTATGTTGGCTGACTGCAATCAGCCATGATAAGAATAATTACACTATAAAAATTGGTATGTGCTACAAAGCAAGGCTGTTAGAGAAAGAGACTTTTTAGGAATGCATTTAAGAGCACACCACTAGTTTTATAATTAGGAAGAGTTTGTTGTAATGGGTCCCTACCTGAACACCTTATCTACTTCTGATATTAATATAAATACTTTATATCAATAATAGGGGCCTGGGGCATGAAATTTGTGCATGGGTAAGTTCCCTAGGCATGGCCAGCAATCAAGGCCGATCGGGGCCTTCTGGCTGCCAGCCGGGTCCTTCCTTCATTCAAAGCCATCCCCTAGTGGTCAGTGCACATCATAGCGAGCAATCAAACTCCCCGTCACTTGGTCGAACTCCCGAGGGGACACTTTGCATATTAGCCTTTTATATATATAGATACATATACAGATATAGATAAGATAGAGATATAGATACTAGTATAGTACAGTATAGTATAGTCAAGATGCAGCTTTCTTGTGGTTATTGTTTAAATGGTATTTCTTTTCCATCACTTTAAACTTTTCTTTGTCCTATGGCTGTCAGGTGTGCATTGTTAAAAATGTAATGCTGGATATTGTTCATTTATGTAAAGCAATAATTATTATATTTCTGGATAATATTGTCTATGTACATCTGATATAATCATAATACATTTGCATTTATTGTTTCCTTATTACTATATTTGCTATTTGATTCATCTGTTTGATATATATTCCTCTTGTCTTTCTCTGTTTTAAGTGTATATATATATATATATATATATATATATATATCCAATTCCATTTTCCCACTATTAACTTAGTAATCATACATTATTATTATTTTATAACTAGAGGCCTGGTGCACAAAAATTTGTGCACTCGGGGGGCGGGGGGAGGGGGGTCCCCCAGCCCGGCTTGTGCCCTCTTGCAGTCTGGGACCCCTCGGGAGATAATGACCTGCTGGTTTAGGCCTGCTCCCGGGTGGCAGAGGGCAGGCCCAATCCCTAAGTGCAGCCCCTGGTCAGGCTCAGAGCAGGGCTGATTGGGGAGTTGGGGAGCCACCCTGTCATGCACAGAGCAGGGCGGATCGGGAGGTTGCGATGCCACCCTCAGTCACGCTCAGGGTAGGGCCGATCAGGGGGTTGGGGCGCTGCCCCCTGTCACTCACAGAGCAGGGCGGATAGGGAGGTTGTGGCCCCGCCCCCTGTCACTCACAGAGCTGCAGGGCGATCAGGGGGTTTGGGCGCTGCCCCCATCACGCTGATCCAGGTGCCGGGAGGCATATTACCCTTTTACTATATAGGATAGAGGCCTGGTGCATGGGTGGAGGCTGGCTGGTTTGCCCTGAAGGGTTTCCTGGATCAGGGTGGGGGTTCCCACTGGGGTGCCTGGCCAGT
The DNA here is from genome assembly GCF_000147115.1 of Myotis lucifugus. Lineage (NCBI taxonomy): Eukaryota > Metazoa > Chordata > Mammalia > Chiroptera > Vespertilionidae > Myotis > Myotis lucifugus. The sequence goes on from NW_005871135.1 coordinate 4,647,630, forward strand.
CTGGGTGAGGGGCTGAGGGCTGTTTTCCGGAAGCGGGTGACTGAAGCTCCCAACCGCTCCTTGTTTTCTTTTCTTTTTTTTTTTAATTCTGGGCCAGCTTTAGCTCTGAGGCCTCGCTGCTGAAAACATCGATACAATGTTGCGGTCCGGCTGAAGCCCGGCTGAATGAAAGCCGGTTTCTGGGGTTTTGTTTAGCTTCTTATTTGCAACATAGTACATAGTTGCTTAGAGTTGCAGCTGAGAGGCCGGCAAGTTAGGCGGGGAACGTTGGAGTCCGCAGTCACTGAAGCAAGCAAGCCTCCCTGCTCGCTTCAGTGCATGGCTGCCGGCCGCCATCTTGGCTGACAGTTAATTTGCATATACTCACTGATTAGCCAATGAAAAGGGTAGCGGTTGTACGCTAATTACCATGTTTCTCTTTTATTAGTGTAGATTCTTTTCTCAGCTGTATGTAGGCATCACTTCTTACTTTCTATTTAGCCATTTGAGGTATACAATTTAGTGGCATTTAGGACACATATCACCAATATCACATTTTATGACCATTAAAGAAAACTCTATAAAACATCAACTGAGTATTTTCAATTGGAAAACTGAACAAAGATATCTATGAATAAATGTGGAGAAATATTAGAACACTAGAGGCCCGGTGCACGAATTTATGCACAGATGGGGTCCCTTGGCCTGACCGGCTATCGGGGCCCACTGGGGCTATCATGCCCAGTCCAGATTGGGGCCAGTGGGGACAGGGGCAAGGGACCATGGGAGGTTAGCAGGCCAGCCTAATTGGGGCTGATCATGGCTGGCTGGCTTGGGGGAGGGAGGGACCATGGGATGTTGGCCAGCCAGGACCGTGGGAGGTGGGCCGGCCACTGGAGATTGGCTGTGAGAGCGCACTGACCACAAGGGGGCAGCTCCTGCATTGAGCATCTGTCCCCTGGTGGTCAGTGCATGCCATAGCGACTGGTTGACTCGTTCTGGTCGTAACAGTCAGTTAGGCTTTTATATATATAGATATTGCTAAATGAAAAAAAAACAACGTGTAAGAGTATTTATAGCATGCTACTTCGTATGTAAAAATGAAGGGGAATAAAATATACATGTGTTTTCCATTTGAGCAAAAAGATGCACAGGAATAATAAATTAGAAGCCCTAGCCAGTTTGGCTCAGTGAGTAGAACGTTGGCCTGAAGACTGAAGGGTCCCAGGTTCGATTCTGGTCAAGGGCACATGCCTGCATTGGGGGCTCAAACCCCAGTAGGAGGCGTGCAGGAGGCAGCCAATCGATAATTCCCTCTCATCATTGATGTTTCTCTCTCTCTCTCTCTCTCTCTCTCTCTCTCTCTCTCTCTCTCTCTCCCTTCCTCTCTAAAATCAAGCCAAGAGGTAATTTAAATCCAGAGGAAGGAATATGAAACACTAAAAATGTGAATATATAGGTATAGGAATATGTGGTATGTATGTAATTATACATGTGTATGTATATATAAATACTTATATTTGTATTCTTACACAATTTCGTTTTTCCTTTCTGAAGTTCCTTAAAATCCATATAACTTCTTAAAGCAAAATAAAAAATTGTATTATTGGCTTTAAAATAAATAGAAACTGATGAAATTGTTAGCCTACAGGAGATGGGGCAGAAGAGATGAGAAGAAGAGTAGAATTATTTGTGTAGTTTTGACTATGTTGTCTTTTGCAAGTAAAACATAAATATTAAAAGTGGTTAATAAAGCAAAATTGAATAAAACAAATCAAATGAACCTAACTACATTTCAAATTAACTCCAAAATTTGACTAAAAAGGAAAATAAAGTAGGTACCCGAAGTCAGTATTGAACCCAGTATTTTGTCTATATGTCTCAATTAAAAATAAAATACTGAAGCATGTGGGTGTGGCTTAGTGGTTGAGCATTGACCTATGAACCTGGAAGTCAAAGTTTAATTCACAGTCAGGGCACATACCTGGGTTGCAGGTTCGATCCCCAGTGTGGGGTGTGCAGGAGGTAGCTGGTTAATGATTCTCTCTCATCATTGATATTTCTCTCTCTCTCTCACTCTTGCTTTCTCTCTGAAATCAATAATATATGTATCTATGTGTGTATATAAAAGAAAAAAGTTATCTTCATATAATATCAAATTATTTACAAATGATAACTCTTAATTACAAGGTTAACATGGAGGCTTTTCTGTAGAGAACCTGGCAGACCACCTTAGCTCACCGATCAAGAATAAAAACACTAGAGATTTCATGATGGCTGCTGAGAAGTTGGAATCTGTGCTCACTTGCTACCAGCCCCCAGCCAGATTTGCAGTTAAATTGCAGGGGAATCAACTTGAAAGACCAATTGAAGGATACTTGATGTGAAAAATTATAACTAAGGAGTATAGAAGAGGCCACATAGAGACTTGTGAGAAGGGTAAAGATCTCGAAAGAGAGAACCCCTCACACAGGTGGGACTGTGGCTGAGAAGGTGAGGGATATGGCAGTTGTGAAGCTCACTCTCTCTAGGAGCAAGGGGTCTCAACCCCACACAGAGATCCCCAACCCTGGGCAACAGAGTCAGGAAGAGGAGCTCGAGTAGCATCTGGTGGGGGGTATTCTGTCCACCTGGGAGATTTGGACCGTATCACCCCAGGGAAATTGCACTCTTATTGTTATCAGACAGGAGTTCACACCAAATTCTGACTGCTAGAGAGGCCACACAGCCATACTCAGGTCATGTGGAGGGGCCTGCTCGCTACACCCAGAAGACAAAGGAGCCATTTATTTTCTTGAAAGCCTTTGGGTGAAGACCCAGACAGTGACTAAACTGTGGAGTGGGAAAGAGGAACAGGCTCCTCTACCTCCAGCACACAGTCTCTGCCCCTGCGCCCACCTGTTGAGCTGATTGGCCTGCCTTATCTTGTTGCATTCAGCAGGACAGAGGAGTGGCCCCCTGGAATTTTCATCCTGTCCAGCTAGGTTTGAAGCTCAGTGGAGCTGGATTTTGGCCTGATTTGCAGGGTTAAGAGCCTAAATGGAGCTGAGAACGGCAATGCGGAGAGATCAGACAGCCACACAGGGCTGCTTTTCAGCTTTGTCCTGATTGGTTGGGCAGCATGGTGGTGCCAGGGATATGTTCAGACCTGGAATTTTCGACTGTGTCTCTTGGGGAGGCTTCTGTTTGGGAGACAGACAAGCAAATGCTGGGCTCTGTGGCTACATTGTGGGCAGGCAAATCCAAGCTCCCCTGCAAGTTTATCCTGCTTTTCCCTGAGAAGGAGAAGTGCCCATCACCCTCCTAAAGGTTGCAGGCACCACTCCCAACAGGACAGTGTTTGAATCATCCCGGCCCTGTCACAGACATTCCCGCTGGGAGGGGTTGTGGAGAGGGGACTGTTTCAAGTCAGCACATTCAAAGTGTGAGGCCCTTGGAGACTACTGTCTGGAGTGGGGAGAAAGTGCTTAGCCTCCTCCTGATGGCTGGACCAGCATCATCCTCAAGAAGAGACTCTTGATCTATCCCCCTGAGCCTAGGTTTGATGGCTAAGCTCCTGAAGAGGGGTTGGCTGTCTGTATGCAACCTGAACCTGCATTGAGTCTCTCTAGAGCAGCAGTTCTCAACCTGTGGGTCGCGACCCCTTTGGCGGTCGAATGACCGTTTCACAGGGTTCGCCTAAGACCATCCTGCATATCAGATATTAACATTACGATTCATAACAGTAGCAACATTGCAGTTATGAAGTAGCAACGAAAATAATTTTATGGTTGGGTCACAACATGAGGAACTGTATTTAAAGGCCCAGAAGGTTGAGAACCACTGCGCTAGAGGCAGCTAGAGTTGAAGTCTCTGGGTTTGAAGTAGAGAATACAGTACTTTCCCCTCACATGCATGATCCCAAAGTAGGGTCCACACAAGCCCTATCTTGGCTACCCTGAGTATACCCTACAGTCCCTCTTGAAAAGGCTCTGGAGGAAGACCAGGCAACCTCAGGGGGTAGTTGGAGTAGCTGACAGATGGAGGCAGACCATAGGGAGCCTTGGTCCTATCACAGAATCGTTTCCAGCACTAACCAGAAAGAAGCTCACCCTTTACACAGATTGGCCTCCCACCCACACACAGGTCCAGTATATGCAGACACAAACACTGATCAGTTTGGTAGCTACAGAACGTTAGCCCCAGACTTGTTACATGCAATGTCTGACAGTGATCTGCACCTGAATGGCTCCCAAGTGGACCCAGAACTAACACAACCAGGGGTGGGCCTCAGACCACACAGAAGCTCGACCCTACTAGCAATACAAACTGCACACCCAAAGGGGGATTCCAATGCAACAGACCTTGCTGGGAACACACCACCTCTGGGGGTAGTCCCTGCACAGTGTCTCATACAAGGTGATGGAGGTTAATCCTTATAGTCACTGAGCCTGAAGGGTTAACTGTACTAACCAACAGCAAACAAACTTTACCTACAACAGGGTGTGCACATAGCCCACAAGAGACATTTCTTAGAGCACTCAGCTCAGGAAATCAAGCAATTGCACCACTGGGTCCCAAGATACACCTACAACGTAAGGCCACACCATGAAGAGGGCATCATCACAGTTCTATCTAATACACAGAAACAAGCACAAATAGACAACCAAAAAGGGGAGACAAAGAAACAGGGCTCAAATGAAAAAACAAAAACAAACAAACAAACAAACAAACAAAAACATACACACACAGGAGGAATCTCCAGAAAAAGACCTAAATGAAATGGAGGCAAGCAATTTATCAGATATAGAGTTCAAAGTAAGGTTTCAATGGTTCTCAACTTAAAGAATTAAAAAGAGAACAAGAAAAGCCCAGAGTAAGTAGAAGGAAGGAAATAATAAACACCAGAGTAGAAATAAATGACACAGCGACAAAAACAATAGCAACACAAAAACAAACAATACAAAAGATCAATAAAACAAGAGATATTTCTTTGAAAGGATAAACAAGATTGATAAACCTTTACCCAGACTCATCAAGAAACAAAGAGACAGGACTCAAATAAACATAATCAGAAATGAAACAGGTGAAGTAACAACTGACCACACAGAAATATAAAGGATTGTAAAAAAAAATACTATGAACAATTCTATTCCAACAACCTGGGCAACCTTGATGAAATGGACATATTGCTAGTTTTTATTCCTTGTGTTTCTTTTATATATAATCCCAGTTGGCTTCTCTGAGATAATTTAGAATCCTTGCAGGCAATAAACACACCTAAGGCTTCAAAATGAATGATTACAGTAATGGATTTGAACTTAGAGAATAAGAATACACAAGTCCATAATGATATAAATAAATACATAAATAAATACATAAATAAATAAATATGATATAAATAAATACATACATAAGTAAATAAGTTCTTTCTTATAGGAGAATACAACTAATAAATATGTAAAAGATGATAGAATTGGAACAATCACTATTTGGCCACTACCTTTGTAATAATTTTCTCATATGAAAATCACCAATGGATGTTAAGTATAGGAGGTGAAATTTTAATAAGCAAAAATTTCATGGTTATGTAGTATCAAAATATGCACCTAAATGATACCTATTAACTATAAGGTTAAAATAGTAACTAAAAAAATGTCAACTTTACAACAGAGAACCTGGCACATACTACCTTAGCTAACTATTCAAGGATAACTTTTTATGAGGCCAGCATTATCCTAATTTCAAAACCAGATAAAGACACAACAAAAAAACAAAATTACAGGCCAATATCCCTGGTGAACATAGATGCTAAAATCCTCAACAAAATACTAGCAAATTGGATCCAGGAACATATTAAAAAATCATACACCATGATCAAGTGGGATTTATTCCAGGGATGCAAGGATGGTATAATATTCGCAAATCAATAAATATCAGCACATAAACAAATTGAAAGACAAAAATCATATGATCATATCAATAGATGCAGAAAAAGCATTTGACAAACTCCAACACCCATTTTTTAATAAAAACTCAGCATGGTGAAGGCCTGGGGCAGAGAGCGGGGGGCAAACTAGAAGGGGCTCTTGGGGAAAAAAGTGGATATCTGTAATACTTTCAACAATAAAGATTAAAAAGAACTCAGCAAAGTGCGAATAGAGGGATCATACCTCAACATAATAAAGGCCATATGTGATCAACTTATAGCCAAAATTATACTCAATGGGCAAAAACTAAAACCATTTCCCCTAAGAACAGGAACAAGAGAGGGATGTCCGCTTTCACCACTCTTATTCAACATAGTATTCACATTTTAATAGCCACAGCAATCAGACAAGAAAAAAAATAAAAGGCATCCAACTTGGAAAGGAGGAAGTAATAAAAGGAAGCAAGAGCATACAATGTAGTAAAGACAGTCGTTTACATAAATGGTGCTAGAAAAAATAGACAGATACATGCAAGATAAAAAATAAAAAATAAAGAACCACTAACACCATACACAAGTAAGCTCAAAATGGATAGAATCTACACTAATAAAAGAAAAACATGCAAATTGACCATACCTTTGCTATGCCTTAAGCCATGCCCACCAGCCAATCAGAGCGACTATATGCAAATTAACCCAACCAAGATGGCGGCCGGCAGCCACGGAGCTGGAGCAAGCAGGAGGCTTGGTTGTCCCAATGATGGAGGAAGCCAAGCTTCCTGCCTGCTGTGGCCAGCTCTGAGCTCCACTGAAGGGAACAAAGTTTCAATTATAGAAGCTAAATAAACCCCAGATACCTGCTTTCAGCCGGCTGTGGCCACGGAGCTGGAGCGAGCAGGAGGTGTGGGTTGCCTTTAGCGATGGAGGAAGCCAAGCTTCCCTCCTGCCTGCCCTGGCTGGCTCTGAGCTCCTCTCAAGGCTACAAAGTTTTAATTATAGAAGGTAAATAAATCCCAGAATAAAAAAAGAAAAAGAAAAAAAGGAGATGCTGGGAGCTTCTGTCGCCGGAGGGACTTGGCCAGCCTGAAAACGGCCCTGAGCCCCTCACCCAGACTGGCCAGGCACCCCAGTGGGGACCCCCCACCATAAAGGGGGTGTGACTAGCCTGAAAACAGCCAACAGCCCCTCACCCAGGCTGGCCAAACCTTCATGGGGTGAGGGTCCCCACTGCGGGGGGGTTGACCAGCCTGCAAACAGCCATAAGCCCCTCACCCAGGCTGGCCAGGCACCCCAGTGGGTACCCCCACACTGAAGGGGGTGTGACCAGCCTGCAAACACCCATCATCCCGTCACCCAGGCTGGCCAGGCACCCAAGCGGGACCCCACCCTTATCCGGGAAACCCTTCAGGGCAAACCAGCCAGCCCCCACCAGTGCACCAGGCCTCTATCCTATATAATAAAAGAGTATTATGCAAATTGACTCTAACAGCAGAACAACTGGGAATGACTGGTCACTATGACACACACTGACCACCATGGGGCAGACGCTGAATGCAGGAGATGCCCCCTGGTGGTCAGTAAACTCCCACAGGGGGAGCTCTGCTCAGCCACAAGCCAGGCTCAGCCCCTCCCACCTCCTCAGCAGCACTAGGGATGTCCGACTGCAGCTTATGTCTGCTCCCTGCTGGTAAGTGGTCATCCCCCGAGGGCTGCTGGGCTGCCAGAGGGATGTCTGACTGCCAGCTTGGGCCCGATCCTCCAGGGAGCAGGCCTAAGCCAGCAGGTGGACATCCTCAGAGGGGTCCCAGACTGCAAGAGGGCATAGGCAGGGCTGAGGGACCCCCTAAGTGCACAAATTTTTGTGCACTGGGCCTCTAGTTCTTAAATATAAGTAGGGAAACCATAAAAAACTAGAAGAAACCATAGGCAGCAAAATCTCAGATATCACTTGCAGCATTATGTTTATAGAGACATCTACTAGGGCAAGAGAACAAAAGAGAAAAACAAATTAGACTACATCAAAATAAAAAGCTTTTAAAGAGCAAAAGAAACCATAAACATAATGAAAAGGGAGTCTACTGTATGGGAGAACATATTTGCCAATGATACATCTGATAAAGAATTAATATCCAAAAAATATAAGAAACTCATACAATTAAACAAAAGGAAGACAAACAATCCAATTAAAAATGGGCAAAGGACCTAAATAGACACTTTTCCAAAGGGGACACACAGATAGCCAAGAGGCATATGAAGAAATGATCAAAGTCACTGATCATCAGAGAGATGAGATGCAAATTCAAACTACAATGAGGTATCACCTTATACCTATCAGAATGGCTACCATCAACATATCAACAAATGACAAGTGCTGGCAAGGCTGTGGAGAATAGGAAACCCTAATACACTGCTGGTGGGAATGCAGATTGGTGTAGCCGTTATGGAAAACAACATGAAGTTTGCTCAAAAAATTAAATATGGAACTGCCATTTGACCACGTGAATCCACTTCTAGGAATATATCCTAAGAAAACCAAAACACCAATCAGAAAGAATATATGCACCCCTATGTTCATAGCAGCGCATTTCACAATAGCTAAGATCCAGAAATAGCCCAAGTGCCCACCAGTAGATGAGTGGATAAAAAAGCTGTGGTACATTACACCATGGAATACTATGCAGCAGTAAAAAAGAAGGATCTTTTACCCTTTGAGACAGTATGAAGGGACCTGCAGAGTATTACACTAAGCAAAAAGCCAGTCAGAGAAAGACAAGTATCACATGATCTCACTTAAATGTGGAAATCTAATGAACAAAATAAGCTGATGAACAAAATAGATCCAGCGACATAGAAGCATGGGACATACTGTTGAATCTCAGAAGGAAGGTAGGCATGGGTGGGTGGGTGGGAAGAGATCAACCAAAGAACTTGTATGCATATACGCATAATCAATGGACCAGATATTAGTATAGTGACGTCTGGGTAGGGAGTGGGGGCGGGCTAGAAGGGTTAATCGGGAAAAAGAGGGGACATATGTAATACTTTCAACAATAAAATTTTTATGAAAATTTGTTTAAAAAGGATAAAAACACTAGCCTTGAAAACTATCATATGCCTTCTGATAATATGCACTGTGGTATATCAGCTATAAATCTAAGCCTGATATATACACACAAACATACATACATATATACATATAGACACAGAGAAGGTAAACATAGTAGAATGTTAACCATTGGGGAATTAGCTGAAGATTGACCAGGAATTCTTAATATCATTATTACAACTTTTCTATATATTTAAAATCATTTCAAAATAAAAAGTTGAAAAATCTTTTTTCCCAGCTGGATCAATGCCCAAAAACAAAGCAGTCCAGGGCATGACTGGAATCAGGGACACTGTCCCCTAGGACTCCAGTCCCTCTGGCTCTTGGACACACAGCTCCCAAAGGGCAGTCAGAAATCAGCCACAAGCTTGGGGACTTGGTTGCAGTCTCTCATTAGCAGTTAAGTGTCATCTGTGGACTCATTTCTCTGGAGCTGGTTAAGGAAAAGGAAAGTCAGTAGGAGTGCCAAGGCCCCAGATATTTCTTCTGTGTGTCTGGATGTTAGGTCTCCTGAAGAAAACCTGAGGAGATGGGCGACAGTCTGGAGCAGAAGGTGTCTGAACTCACCAATGAGGAGCCAGGTGAGAGGAACT
>NW_005871135.1:4672379-4685016 GCF_000147115.1 Myotis lucifugus
AATCTTAGCTATGGTGAATTGTGCTGCTATGAACATAGAGATGCATATATCCTTTCTGATTAGAGTTTCTGTATTGTCTCTTATCTTCCTCCCTTTTGATTAATCAAATATATATTCTTATTTCATTCCCCTTTGTTTACTTATTGATCATATATTATTATTATTTTATAATTCTTTTACATGCTGTATGTAGATATTACCTCTTACTTTCTCTTTAATTTTTAATTGTAGTTTAATATACAAAACATAAAATGTATCATATTAGCCATCGGAGGTATACAATTAGGTGGCATTTAGGACACTCAACACCAATATCTCATACTAGGACCCATAAAGAAAACTCTATAGAACATCAATGCAATATAGTATTTTACAACAGGGAGAAATATAAGAACAGAGATATTTATGAATCAATATGGGGAAATAGAATATATTGTTAAATTTTAAAAAGCAATGTGTAAAAGAGCATTTATAGCATGCTATATGTCATGTAAAAATGAAAGGTAAGTAAAATATTCATATACCTTCCCATTTAAATATAGAGAAACACAGGAAGTAGTTAAGATCCAAAAACAGCCTAAGTGCCCATCAGCAGATGAGTGAATAAAAAACCCATGTTATATTTACACAATGGAATACTACTCGGCAGAAAAAAAGAAAATCTTTCCTTTTGAGACAGTATGGATGGACCTGGAAATTATTATGCTAAGAGAAATAAGCTAGTCAGAGAAAGACAAATGCCATATGATCTCACTTATGTGTGTAATCTAATGTTCAAAGTAATAATAAATACACAAAATAGAAACAAAAGCATAGATACATAGAGCAGACTGACAACTGTCAGATCGAAAAAATGGTGAAGGAATAAAACAAGAAAAAATATATATCATATGTAGACACAGAAAACAGTATGGTGAGTGCCAGAGGAAAAGGGGTTTTTGGGAGGAGGTGGAAGTGAATAAGGGGAGGATCAAAGGAGAGGGAAAGAGAAATAACTTTGGGTGGTGAGTGCACAATGCAGTATTCAGGTGTTGTTTTATTTGGCTGTACACTTGACATGTGTATGGTTTTATTAAACAATGTCAATAAATGACATTGTAATCTAGAGTAGACCGACAGCTGTCAGAGGGGAGGGGTTAGAATTATTTGTATCCTTTTGACTATGTTGTCTTTTACCACTAAAAATAAATAGAAGAGTGGTGAAAAAAGCAAAATAGAATAAAACAATATAAGTTAACCTAACTATAATCCTATTATACACTATAATTACACCAAAGAGGAAAATAAAAGAAGTACCCTAAATAATTCTTGAACCCAGAATTTTTACTATATACTCTCACAATAATAAAACAAACCTGACAACAAAGTTTAAGCTGTACTTAGTGTGTCACTGACAGTGGTGTGAGTCAAGATTTGAAACAACTCACTGTCTATCCAAAGACTCAGCAAATAAGTAAACATTGAGGAAAAGGGAGTCCCTCTCTCTCTAGGGAGCTTTGTACATGGAAAAGGAGAGGCTGGAAAGAACTCTATGGGGTCAAACTCGAATTGGAGATATCAGTTAGAAATCATGGGCTTTAAAATGTATAAATAGATTGCAAGTTACAGGTCACATATCAACAGCTATGCTGTTTCCATCTCCCATTCTCCCTGTCCCACTCCTGACCCACCTGCAGTGGGTAAACATTCCTTTAGCTTCTTACTTTCCAGCTTCTGCTTCTTGTGTTTCTTTTACATATATTTCCCAGTAAGCTTGTCTGAGATCATTTAGAATCCTTGTGGGCAAAATAAGCACAACTAAAGTTTCAAAATGAATATTAAATGATAAAAGATTATAACTCAGAGAATAAGAGTTATATTTGTGTAGATACATATGTAGCAGGACGTGATGTCTGTTTAAAGCTGAAAGGTCCGTTATCCAAGAGAAAAAATCTATAATGTCTTTAAATAATGCCATAGGGACCATAGGGAATATTATACTTCAAATGGATATTTCTTCTTTCTGTTTATACGTTTATTTAGCTTATATGACCATTCTTTCCAAACATTTTTAATTTTTGAGATGAAGATAAAAATATGGGCATGTCCTTCATCATACCCTCAGGATTGACTTCAATTGAGCCTCGGAGGTCAATCCAGAAACATTGCCACCCAGGGGCTGAACCACAAACTGTCTCTTCTGTAAACACAAATAAAGGCAGTCTGGGAAACAAATACGGCCTGCTTTAAAATCAGGACTGTGGTTTACAACACGGAGGAACAGTGTATCACAGGGAACTTCAACACTCTCCTGAATACCTGACAGGACTAAGGTGTGCCAGACGGAAGAGTAGAAGTGAAGGACCTTCACTACTGTACATTTTTATTTTTTATTTTTTTCTTCTTTTCACCTTTAATGAAGAAACTAATTTTTTCTTTTTTCATCACCTGATTTTACCTTTTTAATTACTACATTTTTATTTTTTACCAGTATTACTACTACTACCATTTTACCTTTTTTTAAAGTGTCATTTTATTTTTTCTTTGTTTTATTTTGGAATTAGTGTTCTATATTCTATTTTCATCTTTCCGTTGGCATCATTTTTCTCTACCTCAACTTTACCTTTATGCCAAAACTCTCTCCCTCACTTTTCCCCTTTTGTTGTCCTCTTTCTCTTACCCCATTCCTGCTGTAGATTTTCCCTATTCCTTCTTTTTACCCCCTGTTTAAGTTTCACCCTACTTATATATCTAATTTCCAATCCCCTGCTCTAAATCCATATACACCTCTCTCTCATCTTTCTTCATTACCCAAATTTTTGGGGCCTCGGTAGGTGTAGTTTTCACAGATCTCCCAGTTGTAGTTGATGTTTAGGCTGTGGAGTCTGTACAACCAGTAGGGAATGGGTTTGCTGCCCCAGCCCAGGGGCAGGTTTCTGGGGTTGTAAATGATCTCGTTCTCTTCATCTTCACTTTCACTCTCACTGATCTGCTCTTCCTCTTCTTCTTCTCGCTCTTCTCCTGTCCTTGCCTGTTTGCGTTGGACATTTTCATGAGTGAGATGTCGCTGTTCCCCAAGAATCTCCACATATTCGTAGATCTAGGCTTCAAGGAAAGCAATGTCTTTGTTCCTCTCAGTATCTCGTTTGGTGCCCTTTGACTTGGGATTTTTGGCGAACAGGGAGGTGTCCAAGCCTCCAGGGACTTCCCTTTGGTGCTTAATAGCCTCTGGGCTCGCTCCTCTAGGGTCCTGCCACACTTCAGACCTAAAGCTAAGAGTGCAGATTTCAATCTGTCCAGACCAAGGGAGGCCAACTCCTCCCAGGAGGAGAAAGCAGAGAGGTCAAGATGGGCTCCAGCATGTGTCAGGGCACTGCTTGTCTCTTTCGGCCATCCGGGAAAGGTACCATTCTCCCACTTCTTCTCAAAGTCATTTTGAATCTTCCCAAAAAGTTCATTCTGATCTTGGAGGGGCTTCACTCTATCTTTGTAATCCTGAAGGTACTCAAGCAGCATCTCCAAGTATCTCTTGTACTCTGCATTCTTCCTTTCTTTAGGAATGTCAAATAACTGGTCAAAGATAGACGGGTATGTGATATAATCCAGCTTCTCAGAGGCCTTCAGGTTAATGTATTTGAGATAACAGTCATGGAGATCCAGATAACGCCCGTATCCCTCTTCATCTGTGAACTCCACCAAATTTTGTGCTTCTTCACTAGGAATTTTTTTTGACTTGTCTTACATGTAATCAATCAATATTACAAAGTGTTTATGCTACATACAACCTCATAACATCCAGGAGTGTGGGTGCCTATAAAAGTCCATAATGACATAAATGAATAAATAAAAAACTAATGAAGAATGCAGACTGGTGCAGCCACTATGGAAGACAGTATGGAGTTTCCTCAAAAAGTTAAAAATGGAACTCCCATTTGACCCAGTGATCCCACTTCTAGGAATATATCCCAAGAAACCAGAAACACCAATCAGAAAGGATATATGCACCCCTGTTCATAGCAGCACAATTCACCATAGCTAAGATTTGGAAACAGCCTAAGTGCCCATCAGTAGATGAATGGATTAGAAAACTGGTACATCTACACAATGGAATACTATGCTGCTGTAAAAAGGAAGGAATTCTTACCATTTGCAATAGCATGGATGGAACTGGAGAGCATTATGCTAAGTGAAATAAGCCAGTCAATGAAAGAAAAATACCACATGATCTCACTCATTTATGGATAATAAGGACCATTATAAACTGATGAACAAAAACAGATACAGAGGCAGAGCAGCATAGAACAGACTGTCAAACTACAGCCGAAGGCTGGGGAGGGTTGGGGAGCGGGGGTGGGGGGTGGGTAAGAGATCAACTGAAGGACTTTTATGCATGTATATAAGCATAACCAATGGACATAAGACACTGGGGGGTGGTGAGGCTGGGGGATTGTCAAGGGGGGAAAAAGGAGATATATGTAATACTCTAAGCAATAAAAGTAAACGAATGAGAGGGAAAAAGAGTAATTTTCTTCTAATAAGAGAATACAAGTTATAAATCTAGAAGAAATAATCTTGTATAATAAAAGTGTAGTATGCAAATTGTCCCCTCCACAGAGAGTTTGGCCTGCAGTTCAACCAGGGGGCAGGACCAGTGGGGGGAAGAGAGGGAGGGCCTGGTGGGTGGCGGTGGCAGGTGACCAGGGGAAAGGAGGGAGGACCCAGCTGGCAGCCGGCAGCTGCTAGGAACCCTACCAGTGCACACATTTCATGCACTGGGCCTCTAGTGGAATTATAATATCACAATTTGGCAACAACATTTGCAATAATTTTCTACTACAAGAATCACCAATGGATGTCAAATATAGTGAGTTGAAATTTTAGTAAAGGAAATGTTATATTTGTATAGTATCAAAATATCTACTCAAATGATATCTACTAATTACAAAGTTAGAATAGTAACTGAAAAAAATAGTAAATATCCAGTAGATAACCTGGCAGACACTACATTACCAATTATAGGTTAGGGCAAAAGTATGTTTAGAGAGATGGAGAGCGTGTTTGGTTTTCTCTGTGTGTAGGTTACCATGAAAAATAATACAATAATAATAAATAATAAACTCTGTGTTTTGCATACTCACAACTGGAAACCCACTTTTCTCCAAACCTATGTGGCATTTTACAATTTTTCTCTATGTTTAAAATTATTTAAAACGTTAAGTTGAAAAATCCTTTGTCCCAGCTGGAGCAATGCCCAAGAACAAAGCAGTCCAGGGCATGACCGGAATCAGGAACACTGTCCCCTAGGACTCCAGTCCCTCTGGCTCTTGGACACACAGCTTCCAAAGGGCAGTCAGAAATCAGCCACAAGCTTGGGGACTTGGTTGCAGTTTCTCATTAGTATTTAAGTGTCATCTGTGGACTCATTTCTCTGGAGCTGGTTAAGGAAAAGGAAAGTCAGTAGAAGTGCCAAGGCCCCAGATTTCTTCTGTGTGTCTAGATATTAGGTCTCCTGAAGAAAACCTGAGGAGATGGGCGACAGTCTGGAGCAGAAGGTGTCTGAACTCACCAATGAGGAGCCCAGGTGAGAGGAGCTGGAAATCTGCACTTAGCCCTTGATCTGCCTGTGTGCTAGTGGGTTCATGAGTGAGACTCTGAGTCCATGAATTTGTCTGTGTGTGTCCGCATGTATTTTATATGCTTGTGTACCTGGTATTTAATAGTTGCATGTGTAAGTGTGTGTGTCTGTGGGAGCTATGTATCTGACTCAAAGTCCTGTTTTCATGCATGTAGAACAAGTTGTCACTTCTTGGCGTGTGGTGAGGGACTCCTGATTCATGGCTGTCATCATAAACACTGGCATCACAGCTGAGCGTCGGGAGTGAAACTGTTGTCTCTGCTGCTGGACAGGAAGACGCCCGACCTCACCAGGTACCAAGGTCAGGTCAGAGAGGGCTCACACCTCTGCTCAGCAGCATGTACTGGTGCACATGGGAGCTGTGCTGTGGGTGACACACTCGTGTGTGAGCGCTGGAAGGGGTGTTGTTTGATTTTCTCTGTGTGTATGTGACCATGTGTATGTGACCAGGTGATTGGGTGTTGTTGCTGGTTAATGACTGCCTGTGACTGAATAGGCTTAACTGCACCAAGTAGACACCCTTCCCCTGGAAAGGGATGGTCAGAAGTGTGGAAGCCTGCCTCTCAGTAATAGGAGGGTGTGTGCTACTTGTTGTGGTGAGTATGTGGCTGGGTGTGCATATGTGCTGTGGTACGTGTTTCTTGTGACTTTTTACAAAAATATTTTTTATTGATTTCAGAGAAGAGAGAGGGAGAGAGACATAGAAACATATGTCTCTATGTTTGATGAGACAGAATCATTGATCAGCTGCCTCCTGCACACAACCCACTAGAGATTGAACCCACAGACCAGGCATGTATCCTGATCAGAATCGATTCGTGACCTCCTGGTTGATAGGTCGATACTCAACCACTGAGCAACACTGGCCAGGCTCTTGTAAGATTTTCTAATAGCGGTCTTGTGTGCTTTTGGTGATGTGTGTACAGCGCTTGAGTTATGTATATGTGGTGAGTTGAGTGTTACCAGCTGAGTCCATGAGTCAGGTGTGTTATTATTATTGTGGGTGAGTGGTCCATCATCGTGTGTTGTGTATGTTTCACTTACTGTGTTACTTATGATTTGTATGTATGTAGACAAGTGTTTTTGAACAGAACCACATATTGACTATTCTTCCCTGAGGACGGGAACGTGGTCACAGGTGACTGGAATCCTCAGCTCAGCAGTGTGTGTGTGTGTGTGTGTGTTTATGGGTGTCAGAACTCAAGTATGTCCTTACCTGTCCCCGCTCTGGCACCATTAGCTGAGATAGCCACTCTCTAAGCAACTCCCAGTTTCTTGAAACAAATCTGCTCTCCTTTCCACGTACCAGAGTGTGACAGCCCCTCAGATATTGCAACTTCTTCTTTACATTTTTTTCTTTTTTAAATGTTTTTCTTTGTTTTTTTGTTTGTTTTTCTCATTTATTTTTTAAATTTTCCTTTCCTCCGCTTTACTTTTATTAAACATCCCAGGGAAATAACCTGCAGGCATCATGCTGTGTGAGGTTATTGGCTGATTCACCATCAAATAGTGCAGAGACCTTGGGAAAGTTACTTAAATTTTGGTCTTAGTTTTCCTATCTATAAAATGAAAAGAATTACACTTCTATTGTGAATCTTACAGAGGCTCTTAGTAAACAGTTATTGTGTACATAAAGTTAATATATTTGAGAATTTATTGTCAGTTGGAAGGTATATAAATATAAAGGAATGAAATTATCATGTAAGATGTTTCAGAATTTTGGACAACTTTGAGTCATCACAGCTCTAATGTAATACATTTGCTGGTCTCCCATAAGCAAGAAAAAGGATGTTTCCCTGTGTAATGGTTCAGAATGTGGGTTCTGATCACAAAGATACATTAGATGGAACCCCATGAAGTAGCTAATACTTGGTAATTTTTATTACCTAAAAAATGATAATACACATATCAAGTTTTATACATTACATATTACATATATTATACATACAGCTATGCACACGTGTGTGTGTCCTTCTCCAGGGGTGGGCAAACTTTTTGACTTGAGGGCCACAATGGGTTCTTAAACTGGACCGGAGGGCCGGAACAAAAGCATGGATGGAGTGTTTGTGTGAACTAATATAAACTCAAAGTAAACATCATTACATAAAAGGGTATGGTCTTTTTTTTTTTTTAGTTTTATTCATTTCAAACGGGCCGGATCCGGCTCACGGGCCGTAGTTTGCCCACGGCTGTGTCCCTACTGCATTGCTGTGTGCCTAGAGAATTTTTATCATTTATGTTTCTACTTCTTAAAAACTAAAAAAGGTGAAAGAACACAAATTCTTAGTGCAGCTGGGATAAGGTATTAAAATCAGGGAATGTAAGTTTGACATGTGGATTTAATTAGGAAATGTAGGTAGGTCCTTAGGCCAATATGCAAATGTTGTACTAAATGTTCAACCATATTATGAAAGATAGTTTGTGCACTATTTTTTGTTTTTTGAGCTATTCTGGCATCAAGTAGTTTTAAAAGGCCACCCATTTGAGAATGTCCCTGAGTTTACAGCTGTGGGTGAGTGAGACCCGGCAGATTCACAGGAGGGGTGTGAAAATGCTCCAGGAAGCCCTGAATTCTCAC
This sequence comes from Myotis lucifugus, assembly GCF_000147115.1. Lineage (NCBI taxonomy): Eukaryota > Metazoa > Chordata > Mammalia > Chiroptera > Vespertilionidae > Myotis > Myotis lucifugus. The sequence continues at coordinate 4,680,572 of NW_005871135.1, forward strand.
TTTATTTTAAGACACTAATAACTGATACCAGTTTCCAGGGCTCATTTTCTGTTTCTGCCACAGTGAATTATTAGGGTTTGGCTCTGTACTGGTGTAGAAATGATCCCTCCATGCTCATGTAGATCTAATCTCATAGAAGTGGGCTCCTTGCGTTTCCTGTTCACTGCTGCATCTCAATCCTTAGAAGAGGTCCTGACACAGACTTGATGTTAAAAGTAATGGTTGAATAAAACAGAGAACCTCTTCTTGCTACTGTGTGACGAGGTCCTGTTGACTACTTTAGGGGCTCAATCTGTTCCTGGAGCCAGACTGGGAGAGAGGGAAGATGCATACATACACAGGTGTGAGAAATTAATATGGAAGTATTTAAAATGAATGGTTTTCCCAGAGAATGACAATATTAGATGTGATGGTTCTGGTCACCCTCCTTAGGTTCCTGATTTCCCACACCATCTTCATCCCCAGCAGACAGAAGAGCAGCATGAGGCCTGAGAACCAGAGCAGCGTGTCCCACTTCCTCCTCCTGGGGCTCCCCATCCCGCCAGGGCAGCAGGGCGTGTTCTTCACCCTGTTCCTGGGCATGTACCTGACCACGGTGCTGGGCAACCTGCTCATCATCCTGCTCATCAGGCTGGACTCTCGCCTGCACACGCCCATGTACTTCTTCCTCAGCCACTTGGCCTTCTCTGACATTTCTCTCTCCTCTGTTATTGTCCCAAAGATGCTCATGAACATGCAGACTCGGCAACAATCCATCTCCTATGTGGGATGCATTTCTCAGATGTATTTCTTCATACTTTTTGTTGGTCTTGACAATTTTCTTCTGGCTCTGATGGCATATGACAGGTACGTGGCCATCTGTCACCCTCTACACTACACCACCATCATGAGGGAGGGGCTGTGTGTGCTGCTGGTGGCTGGCTCCTGGGTTCTCTCCTGTGCCCATGATTTGTTGCACACTCTCCTATTGGTCCGACTGTCCTTTGGTGCCAATAATATCATCTCCCACTTCTTCTGTGACTTGGCTGCTCTCCTGAAGCTGAGCTGCTCAGACATCTCCCTCAATGAGCTGGTCCTATTTACAGAGGGAGGAATGATTTTCTTCCTGCCTTTTTGTGTAATTTTGGGCTCTTATATCCGCATAGGAACCATCATCCTGAGGGTGCCCTCCACTAAGAGACTCTATAAAGCCTTTTCCACCTGTGGCTCCCATCTCTCTGTGGTGTTTTTATACTATGGGACAGCTGCAGGTGTTTACTTTTTCTCCTCATCATGGGGTTCAAAAGACATAATTGCTTCTGTCATGTATACAGTAGTTACCCCCATGCTGAACCCCTTCATCTACAGCCTGAGGAACAGAGATATAAAACTGGCCTTAGAGATGTATGTCAATAGGGTTAAGTTCTTTAACTGGTAATCACAAAATCCACTTGATGCTGTCAGAAGCACAGTGAGATAGATATAAAATTATTGTATGATCAACATCTCCATATAACTTTAATAGAACATGAATTCTGTTGTCTGGTACAAGTGTTGTTAATATGTCAACTAGGTCATGTTTGCTACCTGGATGGTTAATAATTCATTATTTCTAATTGATGTTTTTCATTTGTTTATCATCTCTTATAAGAAATATGCAAAACCCTATGTAGAACATGTTGCACATTTATAATTTGTGGATTTGCCTCTTTCTGTTTTGCTATATTTCATTTTTGCTTACGTATTTATTTTAGTGTTATACAAGACTCACTTATTAAGCATCTTATTCTGCCTTGATGAACTTTATTTATTTATTTATTTATTTATTTATTTACTTTTGAACTAATTCCTTTATGATGGGTTTAGTTGGCTTAAAGCTGATTGTGCACATCTCTTCCCACTGCACAATCAATTACATCATGTTGGCAGACTGCAATCAGCCATGATGAGTAATTACATATGAAAATTGGTATGTGCTACAAAGCAAGGCTGTTAAAAATTTAGAGACTTTTCAAAAATGTTTTTAACAGCATACCACTTCATTTATAATTAGGAAAATTTTTCTAGTAATGGGTCCTACCTTAACACCTCATCTACTTATCATACGAGTATAAGTACATATACACATATAAATACAGATACAGATGTAGATACTAGTGTAGTATAGGTAATAAAGATGTCCATGACCTGGAATTGAACCCGCAACCATTCAGTGTGCAGGCTGAAGCTGTAACCACTTAGCAACACCAGCCAGGGCTATTCCCCATTCTTTCTGTCTCAGTCCTGATCTACATCCTATGAGTACACACACCCAAAGCTCAAAATGAGTAACCATGGTAATGGATTATCACTCAGAGAATAAGAATCCATGATTCCATAATGATATAAATGAATAAATAAAAAACCAATGACTAAGGAATGAGGGTAAGTGTTTTCATATAGGGGAATACAACTAATAAACAAGAAAGGTATGATAGAATTATAAGAATCACCATTTGGCCTCAACGTTTTCAATAATTTTGTCATATAAGAATTACCAATGGATGTTAACTATAGTGGGTGAAGTTTTAATAAGGAAAAAGTTATGCTTACATAATATCAAGATATCTACCCAAATGATACCCATTAATTATAAGGTAAAATATTAACTGGAAGAAAATTGTGACTTTTCTGTAGAGAACTTGGCAGACACCACCTTAGCCACCTGATCAAGGATTAAAACACTAGAGATTTCAAGATATCTGCAGATTAGCTGAAAGCTGCACCTACTAGCTCCCAGTCCCAAACCAGATTTGCAACTAAATTGCAGAGCAATCAATTTGAAAAACAATACAAGCATAGCTAACATGAAAACTTATAACCAAAGAGTACAGTAGAAATCACGTGGGGGGGGGGTGATAGGAGGGTGGAAGGTGGTAAAAGGGAGAGCCTCCGCATAAATGTGTGGTTGTGCTGAAAAGCCAGCGGGATATCACAGGCATGGAGCTCCCTCCCCCTAGAAGCATCAGGTCTCAACCCCACGCAGGGATCCCAACCCAGAGCAACAGAGACGTGAGGAGAGGCCTGTGGAGCATCTGGTGTTGGGAATCAGTGGGGATTCTGTCCACTGGGGAGATTTGGACCACACTATTCCAGGGAGAGCAAAATAAAGACTTCCCAGTCTTTATTCATTACCACCAAACCAGCACTTCAATAAATGTTAAAGGGACTGCTTTAAGAAGAAGAAAATATATATTGTAGAGAGGAACATAGGTAAAAAAAAAATGGCAAGAAACAAGTAGCTATCAATAATACCTTAAATGTAAATGGATTATTTGCTCCAATCCAAAGACATAGGGTATAGAGAGGGTGGTTGCATGGGAGGTAATCAACCAAAGACATTGTATACATATATGCATTACCCATGGACACAGGTAATAGGATAGTGAAGGACTGGAGCAGGGGGCGGGGGGAAGCTAGGGGGGTTCGGGGGAGGGCTGGACGGAGTCAATGGGGGAAAAAGGGGAATGTATATAATACTTTCAACAATAAAGAAGTATTTAAAAATAAATAAAGATGTTAATAATCTTATGTTAAAAAAAGACATAGGGTAGCTGAAAGGATACGAAAACATGAGCCACATATATGCTGTCTATAAGAGACCCACCTCAGAACAAAAGATTCACACAGGTTGTAAGTGAAGTGATGTGAAAAAAATAATCCATGCAATGGAAACAAACAAACAACCCACTGTGGTAGCAATACTTATATCTGACAAAATAGACTTCAAAACAAAGGCCATAACAAGAGACAAAGAAGGTCACTACATACTACTAAAGGGATTGATCCAACAAGGGGTTATAACCCTTGTAAACATATATGCACCTAATGCAGGAGCAACTAACTATATAAAGAAATTCTTGGTGGACTTTTAGGGAGAGATTGACAGTCATAGTAGGGGACCTTAACTGGATAGATTAAGATCTATCATCACTGGATAGATGTTTCAGACAAAAATCCAGAAGAAAAAAAGCGACCTTAAACAACAAACTAGATTGGATGGATTTAATTGATATTTACACAACATTTTACCCCAAAACAGCAGAATATACATTATTTTCCAGTACACAGGAAACATGTTCAAAGATAGACCACATGTGAGGACACAAAATAAGTCTTAATAATTCAAGATGATTGCAATCATATCAAGCATCTTCTCGGATAACAATGGTATGAAACTAAATATCAACCACAGTGATAAAAAAAAAAACTCTCAAAAATATTCAAACACATGGAGGCCAAACAGCATGTTATTAAACAATGAATGGGTTACGAATGAGATCAAGGAAGAAATAAAAAATTATCTGAAACAAACAAAATGAGAACACAAAACCCAAAATCTATGGGATATAGCAAAAGCAGTCCTGAGAGAGAAGTTCATAGCATTACTGGTCTACCTCAAAAAGGAAGAATAATCTCAAATAAAC
>NW_005871135.1:4685116-4687854 GCF_000147115.1 Myotis lucifugus
AAATGAACACCAATAAAAAAAGAACCCGAAATGAAAGCCAAGGAGTAAGTTGAAAGGAAGGGAAAATGATAAATTTCTGGAGTGGAAAATAAAAGGCAGAGGCTAAAAAAATCAACCCCGGAAGGTCAATGAACCAAATACTAGTTCTTTGAAAGACATAAACTAGATTGGGGGACCATTTAACCTACAATCATTTAGAGAGAGAGAGAGAGAGAGAGAGAGAGAGAGAGAGAGAGAGAGAGAGAACCCAAATAAATAAATGAGAAATGAAAGAGAATTAACAACTGCCATCAGAGAAACACAAAAGGAGTATAAGAAAGGACTATGAAAAAATTAAATGCAAACAAAATTGGACAACCCTAAAGTGAAATGGGCCTAATTCTTAGACACATACAATCTTCCAAAATTCACCCAAGAAGAATCAGAAAAACTGAATACACCAATAACAACTAATAAAAATTAAAGAAGTAATTTAAAAAACTCCAAACAAAAGTTCTTGACTGCGTGGCTTCACAGGCAAAATTTTACCAAACATTCAAAGAAGAACTAACACCTCTCCTCCTCAACTATTTCAAAAAATACAAGAGAAGAAAAGACTTCCAAGCTCTTCTGATGAGGCCAGCATTATCTTAATTGCAAAACTATATAAAGCCACTAAAATAAAATAAAAAGTTATAGGCCAGTATCTCTGCTAAACATAGATGCAAAAATCAACAAAATTTAACCAGCTGGATCTAGAAATGCATTACAAAGACGATACACCATGATTAAATGAGATTTACTCCAAGGATGAAACATTGGTGCAATATTTGAAAATCAATAATGTGATACATGACCCAAACAAAATGAAAAATAGAAATCACATGATCTTTAGATGCAGAAAAAGCATTCAATAAAATCCAGCACCCATTTATGATATAAACTCTCAGAAAAGTGGCAATAAGGGGATCGTAGCTCAACATAAGTAAGGCCATGCGTGAAAAATGTACAGCCAAAGAAAATACTCAATAGGCAAAAATGATATATGTGTTTTTTTAAGATCAGCAATAAAACAGGATGTCTGCTTTCACCACTCTTTTTCAACATAGTACTGTAAGTCCTCGTTCAGACAAGAAGAAGAAATAAAAGGCATCAAAATTGGAAAGGAGGAAGCAAAACTGTTATTATTCGCAGGTGACATGACACTGTACATAGAAAACCTAAAAACTTCACCAGAAATCTACTAGAACTAATACATGAATTCAGCAAAGTAGCAGAATACAAAAATAATATGCAGAAATTGGTGGCATTTTTATACACCAATATAGAACTATTCGAAAGAGAATCTAAGAAAACTATCCCATTAACTATTGCAACAAAAAAATTAAGATACTTGGGAACAAATTTACACAAGGAGGTAAAAGACCTCTACTCGGAAATCTATAGGACATTGAAGGAAGAAACTGAGAAAGACACAAATAAGTGCAAGCATACACTATGTTCATGGATTGGAATAATTAACATCATAAAATGTCCCTATTACCTAAAACAATCTATAAGTTCAATGCAATTCCTATTAAAATACCAATAACATATTCCTCAGGTGTAGACAAATATTCCCAAAATTTATATGGAACAAAAAAAAAGACTCCAAATATCCTCTGCAATCAGGAGAAAGAAGAACAAAGTTGGAGGTATCATAATTCTGGATATCAAATTATACTACAAGGCCATAGTAGTCAAAGCAGCCTGTACTTGCATAAGAACAGGCATATAGATCAATGGAACAGAACAGAGAGTCCCAAAATTGACCCACGTCTTTATGGCCAATTAGTATTTAACAAAGGAGGCAAGAGCATACAATGGAGTAAAGACAGTCTCTTCAACAAATAGTGTTGGGAAAACTGGACAGCTACATGAAAAAAATGAAAATAGACCACCAACTTACCAGACACATGAACAAACTCAAAATGGATAAAAGATTTAAATGTAAGTACAAAACCATAAAAATCCTAGAAGAAAACATAGACAATAAAATCTCACACATCTCTCATAGCAAATTATTTGCTGATATATCTCCTAGGGCAAAAGGAACAAAGAAAAGAATAAACAAATGAGACTAAATCAAACTAAAAAGCTTCAGCACAGCAAAAGAAACAATCAACATAATGAAAAGGGAACCCACTGTATGGGAGAACATATTTGCCAATGATACAACTGATAAGGGGTTAATTTCCCAAATATATAAAGAACATCTACAACTCAACATGAACACAAACAATCAAGTTAGAAATTGAGCAAAGGACCTAAAAAGACACTTCTCCAAAGAGGACATACATATGGCCAATAGACATATGAAAAGATGTTCAACATCTTTAATTATCAGAGAGATGAAAATTAAAATGATAATGAGATATCACTTTACACCTGCCGGAATAGCTATCATTGATAAATCAGCAAAAAATTACTGGTGAGGATGTGTAGAAAAGGAAATACTAGTTCACTATATATGGGAATTCAGACTGGTGCAGCCACTGTGGAAAACAGTATGGAGTTTCCTCAAAAAATTAAAAAAGGAACTGCCTTTTGACCTAATGATCCCACTTATGGCAATATAGCCTAAGAATTCCAAAACACCACCCTGGACAGTGTGGCTAAGTCGTTATGGCTTCCGCTGGTAGACCAAAGGGTGGTGGGTTCGAAACCCTGTCACAGGGCATGTACCAAGGTTGCAGGATTGATCCCTGGCCCTGCTGAGG
>NW_005871135.1:4687954-4696428 GCF_000147115.1 Myotis lucifugus
GGGTTCGCAGGATTGTTCCCTGGCCCCTGCTTTGAGGCACGTTCCATGAGGCAACCTCAAATGATTCTCCCCCTGATTCTTTTTATTTTCTCTCTAACTATAAATATCTATAATCTATCTCTCTCTCTCTCTCCCTCCCTCCCTCCCTCCCTCCCATTCTACTCTATCTCAAATCACTGGAAAAAAATATCCCTCTGGTAAGGATTAACAAAACAAAAAAAAACCAACAAACACACAAATGAGTGGGGAATAAAGATAAGTTTCTTCTTATAGAACACAACTAATACAAGAAATGATAGAATTTGTAAAGAGCTTCCATTTGATTACCACATTTGCCGTAATTTTGTCATATAAGAATCATTAAAGTGAGTGGGTGAAATTTTAATAAGGAAAATGTTATGTTTATATAATACCAAAATATCTACATAAATTATACCTTTTAATTACAAGGTTAAAATAGTAACTATAAAAAACTGTAACTTTACAATAGATAAACTGGCAGATAAAACCATAGCCAATAAAGATAAAGGAAAACACTAGTCATTGGAAAAATTAATAGCATATGCCTTCTAATAATATGCACTGTGGTATATCCACTGAGAATTAAAGCCTGAAACATATATATATATATACACACAAACAAAGGGTAAACATAGTAAAATGTTAACTATTATGGAATCTGAGCAACGCCTGTCAAGGAATTCTTGATATCATTTTTAAACTTTTCTGTATCTTTAAACTCATTTCAAACAAAAAATGGACAGATCTTTTGTCCCAGCTGGAACATGTCCAAGAAGAAAGGCGACCAGGGCATGACTGGAATCAGGGACACTGTCCCCTAGGACTCCAGTCCCTCTGGCTCTTGGACACACAGCTCCCAAAGGGCAGTCAGAAATCAGCCACAAGCTTGGGGACTTGGTGTAGTCTCTCATTAGCAGTTAAGTGTTATCTTTGGACTCATTTCTCTGGAGCTGGTTAAGGAAAAGGAAAGTCTGTAGAAGTGCTAAGTCCCCAGATATTGCTTTTCTGTGTCTGGATGTTAGGTCTCCTGAAGAAAACCTGAGGAGATGGGCGACAGACTGGAGCAGAAAGTATCTGAACTCACCAATGATGAGCCCAGGTGAGAGGAGCTGGAAATCTGCCCTTGGTGATGGACCTGCCTGTGTGCTAGGGGGTTCATGTGTGAGACTTGGTGTCCATGACTGTGTGTGTCAGTCTGTGCATCTGTCTGAATATACTATGTATGCTTGTGTATGTGCTGTTTGATAGTTGTGTGTGTGCGCGCAGTATGTATCTGACTCTTTTCCTGAGTCAGACTTAACCTGGGCCCTGTTTTAGTGCATGTAGATCCAGTCACCAGCCTCCTGGCATGTGATTAGGGACTCCTGATTCATGTCTGTGATAGTAAACACTGGCATCACAGCTGAGCATCGGGACTTAGCCTGTTGTCTCTGCTGCTGGACAGGAAGACGCCCTATCTCATCAGGAACCAAGGTCAGGTCAGAGAGGGCTCACACCTCTGCTCAGCAGCGTGTGCTGGTACACATGCTAGTTGTGTCTGTGGGTGACACACGCGTGTGAGACCAAAAAGGTATGTGGTTAGGTTTTCTCTGTATGTTGCCATGTGTATGTGACCACGTGCATGGGGTGTTGGTGGTAGTTTAATGATGGTGCCTGTGACAGAATATGCTTAACTGCCCCATGCTGACTGCCCTCCCCAGGAAGGGGATGATGGAACAGAATGGGGGGAAGCATACCTCTCATTAATAGGAGGGTGTGCACTGCTTAATGCAGTGAGTGTGGCTGGGTGGGCACATGTATTGTTGGTGTGTGTTTCCTCTGGTTTTTTTAATTGTTTGTGCTTTTGTGGGTTTTTGGTGATGGATGTGTATAGTGCATGAGTTATGTATATGTGGGAATGAAGTCTTTGCCGGATGTGTCATGAGCCAGGTGTGTTGATGTGCATTGAGAATGTTTGTGGGTGAGTGGTCCATCACTGAGTGGTGTGTATGTCTTGCTTTGTGTGTTCATTATGACTTGTATGGACGTCTATGCGTGTTTATGAGCTGAACCCCATATTGGCTATCCTTCCCTTAGGATGGGAACATGATCACAGTTTATTGAAATTCTCAAATCAGCAGTGTGTGTGTGTGTGTGTGTGTGTGATTTGAATGTGTGTCTGGGGCTTCCAACTTGCCCCTATGACCTCAAATATTTCCTGCAGAGCCCATCTCCTGGGGCCCCATTGGCTGAGCTAAACAATCTCCAAAGAACCCCGGTGTCTGAAATGGATCTGCTGTGCTTCTCACATACCTGAGTGTGACTGTGCCACTCAGAGGTGGTAACACTTTCACTTAATGTCCAGGCAAAGAAACATTAGGTGTCATGCTGTGTGAAGTCAGAGTGCAGGACTGCCACCCACTGGTGTGGCGAACCTTGAGGAAGTCACTTACACTGAGTGGCCAGATTATTATGACCACCCCATCAGTACTTCATTGACACTTCCAGAATTACCGAATATTGAAAACTTCCTAAGCAAATACTCTCAAGGTTTTATTATTATTATTATTATTATTATTATTATTTGCATAACTAATTCACTTCATTGTACTGATGGGGTGGTCATTAATAATCTGGCCACTCAGTGTAACTCATAGGCCTCTGTTTTCAATCTACAAAGTGAAAGAAAGGAATGACACTTGCCTCATAAAAAACAGGTCCTCAACTAACATGTATTTGTAAGCAAATGATAATGAATGTAAGGGTGTTTTGTTGATTGAAAAACAGATCATTATAAATGAAGGGAACTCTCTAGGTAGGGATCTAAGAAAATTTTGAAGTACTGTCAACCCTAAATTAGCAAAGGCTGTTCCCAATGAAGAGGGAAGTTTCATGGGGAGTGGGTAAGAGCACAAGTTCTCATCATGCAGACATATTAGACTAAACTTCACAAAGTAGTCAATATTTGATCATTTTCCTCCTTTATATTTATTCTTAAAGTGGTCGTATACTATATTAGATTCAGGTGTGTACAGCATGGTGATTTACCAATTATATACCTATCACCACAATAAGTCTTGTAACAGTCAAGTCACCATATAAAGTTATTACAATACTACCAATTCCATTAAAGAATATTTGGTACTTTTTAACCTACAAAAATGGTGTAAAACTTATATCCCTTATATTTCTATTTCCTAACAGAATTCTTCGTGCAGCTGTGAAGATTTTTAATCTGGGAATGTAAAGCTGATGTTAGATTTACTTAGGAAACTAGAAAAAGCCTTTAGCCTCATGTTCAGCACAGTGTTTATGCCACCAAAATGCTCAGTATTATTATGAAACATAGTTAGTGAACTGTTTTGGAGGTTTCTTGGCAGCTAGTGGTTTCAATGGCCACCCATTTCTAGCTTGTCCCTGTGTTTACAGCTGAGGTTCAATGGGATAATGCTCCACAAACACCCATTCAGCAATTTAAAGCAGGAAGAACTGACAGTTTTCAGGGGCTCGCCTTCTAGTTCTGCCAGGGTGAATTATTATGGTTTCCCTGTGGCTTGGTGTAGAAATCATCCCTCCATGCTCATCAAGACCTAAACTCATAGAAGTGGGGACCTTGCTTCTCTTGTTCACTGCTGCATCTCAGTCCTTAATGGAGGTCCCGACACTGACTCCATGTTCAATAAATCCTGGTGAATGACACAGTGAACACACTCTTGCTTCTTTGTAATGAGGTCTTGTTGACTACATGGGGTTCCAATGTTTTCCTGGAGCCAGACTGGAATAGAGGAAAGATGCAAACATCCACATGTGAGAGAAATTAATGTGAAAGTTTTAAAAAATGAATGGTTTTCCCAGAAAATAATGGTATGAGATGTGATGGTTCTGATCTTTCTTTCTAGGTTCCTGAGATTCCCAACCCTTCTTCATCCCCAGCAGACAGAAGAGCAGCATGAGGCCTGAGAACCAGAGCAGCATGTCCCACTTCCTCCTCCTGGGGCTCCCCATCCCGCCAGGGCAGCAGGGCATGTTCTTCACCCTCTTCCTGGGCATCTACCTGACCACGGTGCTGGGCAACCTGCTCATCATCCTGCTCATCAGGCTGGACTCTCGCCTGCACACGCCCATGTACTTCTTCCTCAGCCACTTGGCCTTCTCTGACATTTCTCTCTCCTCTGTCACTGTCCCTAAGATGCTCATCAACATGCAGACTCGGCAACAATCCATCCCCTATGTGGGGTGCATTTCTCAGTTGTATTTCTTCATACTTTTTGCTAGTGTTGACAATTTCCTTCTGGCTGTGATGGCATACGACAGGTACGTGGCCATCTGTCACCCTCTGCGCTATACCACCATCATGAGGAATGGGCTGTGCGTATTCCTGGTGGCTGGGTCTTATATGGCTGCCTGTGTCCATGGACTTTTTCATACTCTGCTCTTGGTCCGCCTGTCCTTCAGTGCCCACAATATCATCACCCACTTCTTCTGTGATCTCACTGTGCTGCTGAAGCTGAGCTGCTCAGACATCTCCCTCAATGAGCTGGTCATCTTGACCGAGGGAGGAATGATTTTCTTCCTGCCTTTTGGTATAATTTTGAGCTCTTATATCCGTATAGGGACCATCATCCTGAGGGTACCCTCCACTAAGAGACTCTTTAAAACCTTTTCTACCTGTGGCTCCCATCTCTCTGTGGTGTCTTTATACTATGGGGCAGCTGCAGGTGTTTACTTTTTCTCCTCATCATGGGATTCCAAAGACATAATTGCTTCAGTCATGTACTCGGTAGTTACCCCCATGCTGAACCCCTTCGTCTACAGCCTGAGGAACAGAGATATGAATCAGGCCTTAGAGATGTGTGTCAATAGGGTTAAGCTCTTTAACTGATAATCACTAAATCCTCTTGTTGCAGTCAGGAGCACAGTGAGACAGATCTTCTATAATTATTGTATGGTCAACATCTCCATATAATCTTAGAATATGCCTTCTCTTGTTATGTACAAGTGCTGTTAATATTCAACTTGGTCAAATTTGCTACTTGGGTTGTTAGTAATTTTTCATTCCCTTGTTCCTAATCTCTTATAAGACCTGTGTAAAATTTTTTGTAAAATATCTTACACAATTATAATTGTGAGTTTGTATTTTTAGACTATGTTATTGAGGACACACTGATTTACATTCATGATCCATTCCTGATGAACTTTTTTTTTAACTGATTATTGTTTGCTGTCTCACATTGGCTTCAAGCTGATTGAGCACATCTCTTCCAACTCACATTCAATGACATCATGTTAGTAGACTTCAGTCAGCCATGAGAAGAATAATTACACCATGAAAATTAGCATGTGCTACAAAGCAAGACTTTATAAATGCATTTTTAAAATGAATTTAACAGCACACATCTACCAATGGGTCCTACCTTAACACCTTGTCTACTTCTGATATTAGTACAGATATATTTCAACTAAATCTATAGATATAGATACATATACAGGTACAGATAAAGATACAGATAGAGATATAGATACTAGTACAGCAGTGGAAGTAAAGATGCCCCTTACTCGTTGTTAGTGTTTACATGGTATTATTCCCATCACTTTAAGGTTAGCTATGTCTGTGTATCTGTGAGGTGTCCGTCACTAACAGTGTAAAGTTGTATTTGCTATTTTTATGTAAAGCAACAATTATTACATTTGTGGAGAATTTTATGTATTGATATCCTATACAATAAAACCCTAATATGCAAATCGATTGAACAGTGGAACAACTGGCAGAACGAACAGTCGCTATGACGCGCGCTGACCACCAGGGGCCTGATGGTCAACACAGGAGCTGCCCCCTGGTGGTCAGTGTGCTGCCACAGGGCCAGCATGGGTGGCAAGTGCAGTGCCAGTGGCAGGAGCCTCTCCCGCCTCCGCTGCAGGCAGGCAGTAAGGAGTGAGGGGTCCCAGACAGCGAGAGCCCAGACTGCGAGAGGGATGTCTGACTTCTGACAAACTGGGGGGATTGGGCCTAAGCCAGTAGGCGGACATCCCACAAGGGGCCCCGGACTGTGAGCAGGTGCAGGCAGGGCTGAGGGATTCCCCCACCTCAGTGCATAAATTTCATGCACCAGGCATTCTAGTCTAATGTAATCATAATATATTTAAATTTATATTTTATATATTACTGATTTTTATGTTATACACCTGCTTCACATTTATTGCCTCTTATCTTACTCCCTTTTGATTAATCAAATATATATTTTTATTCCATTCCCCCTTATTTACATATTGATCATTTATTATTATTATTATTATGTTGTTGTTGTTGTTGTAATTCTTTTATGTGCTATACCAGTATATAGAGATTACCTCTTACCTACTCTTTAATTTTTAATTATAGTTTAATATACAAAACAAAATTTATCAGGTTAGCCATTGGAGGTACACAATTGGGTGGCATTTAGGACACTCAACATCAATATCTCATACTAGGACCAGTAAAGAAAACTCTATAGAACATCAATGAAGTTTAGTATTTTGCAACTGGGAAAAATATAAGAACAGAGATATTTATGAATCAATATGGATAAATAGGATAGATTGTTAAATTTTTAAATGCAATGTGTAAAAGAGCATTTATAGCATGCTATATGACATGTGAAAATGAAGGGGAAGTAAAATATTCATATACATGTCCATTTAAACATAATGACACACAGGAAGTAGTTAACATCTGGAAACAGCGCAGGTGCCCATCAATAGATGAGGAATAAAAAAAACCCATGATACATTTACACAATGGAATACTACTTGGCTGAAAAAAAGGAAAATGTCCTTTTGAGACAGCATGGATGGACCTGGAATTTATTACGCTAAGTGAAAAATGCTAGTCAGAGAAAGACAAATACCATAGAATCTCATTTATATGTGTAATCTAATGGTCAAAATAATGAAAAAACACAATAGAAACAAAAGCATAGATACATAGAGTAGACTGACACCTGTCAGAGGGGAGGTGTTAATGAGGGCTGGGCAAAAAAATGGTGAAGGAATAAAGCAAGAAAAAATATATATCACATATAGACATGGAAAACAGTATGGTGAGTGCCAGAGGAAAAGGGGTTTTGGGGAGGAGGTGGTAGTGAACAAAGGGAGGATCAAAGGAGAGGAAAAGAGATAATTTTGGGTGGTGAGTGCACAATGCAGTATGCAGGTGTTGTTTTATTTAGCTGTACACTTGACATTTGTATGGTTTTATTAAACTATGTCAATAAATGACATTGTAATCTAGAGTAGACCAACAGCTGTCAGAGGGGAGGGGTTAGAATTATTTGTGTCCTTTTGACTATGTTGTCTTTTGCCACTAAAAATAAATAGAAGAGGTGGTGAATAAAGCAAAATAGAATAAAACAATATAATTGAACCTAATTGTAATCCTATTATACACTGTAATTACACCAAAGAGGAAAATAAAATAAGTACCCCAAATAATTCTTGAACCCATAATTTTTACTATAAACTCTCACAATAAATAAACAAACCTGACAATAAAGTTTTAAGCTGTACTTAGTGTGTCATTGACAGTGGTGTGAGTCAAGATTTGAAACAACTCACCATGTATCCAAAGATTCAGCAAATAAGTAAACATTGAGGTAAAGGTAGTCTCTCTCTCTCTCTCTCTCTCTCTCTCTCTCTCTCTCTCGATCTATGTACATGAAAAAGGAGAGGCTGGAAAGAACTCTAGGGTGTCAAACTAGAATTGGAGATATCAATTAGGAATCACAGGCTTTAAAATGTATAAATAGATTGCAATTTATAGGTCATATATCAACATCTATGCTGTTTCCATCTCCCATTCTTCCTGTTCCAATCCTGACTCATCCCTTTGTGGTTAAACATTCCTTTAGCTTCTCAGTTTCTAGTTTCTGCTTCTTGTGTTTTTTTTTATATATATTTTCCAGTTGGCTTCTCTGAGATCATTTAGAATTCTCATAGGCAATAAGCACAAATAAAGTTTCAAAATGAATAATAAATGATAAATGATTATAACTCAGAGAATAAGAATCTATGAGTCCATAACATCCTATATAATAAAAGGGTAATATGCAAATTAACCCTAACAGCAGAACAACTGGTCACTATGATGCACAATGACCACCAGGGGTTAGACCAGCCGTGGGCAAACTACGGCCCGCGGGCCGGATCCAGCCCGTTTGAAATGAATAAAACTAAAAAAAAAAAAAAATAAGACCGTACCCTTTTATGTAATGATGTTTACTTTGAATTTATATTAGTTCACACAAACACTCCATCCATGCTTTTGTTCCAGCCCTCCAGTCCAGTTTAAGAACCCATTGTGGCCCTCGAGTCAAAAAGTTTGCCCACCCCTGGGTTAGAGGCTCAACGCAGGAGCTGACCCCTGGTGTCAGTGCACTTCCACAGGGGGAGTTCCACTTAGCCACAAGCTGGCTGATGCTGCAGGAGTAGTGCTGGTG